>NW_028321911.1:3484848-3636363 GCF_036245765.1 Copidosoma floridanum
AAAACTTGAATTGCTTTGCGAAAGGCAATTGGACGACAAAGCGTCTGTTCTGTTCGCGATAATGTGTGTCGAAAAAGTGTTGTTCACAACGCTGTTCGTCAGGAGTCAAAAGTGCCTTGCGCGGAATTACTTCGATCTCCCAGAACTACGTGAGTTGCTGTGAAAGCGATGGCTCAGTCATCAAATGAAATGTGCATACTAGCTTTTGATTGTAAGTGCTGATGGGTGAAATGGCTCCGGTAAGCAGCCAGCCGAAGACAGACTGCTGAGCACACGGAGTACCCATTGGTCCTCTACGCATGCCTTCGAGCATAAAGGTAGGGTATATGTCTGCACCAAGTATGCAATCAACCTTCGCGGGTTACGAAAATTGAGGGTCTGCTAGAATTTAACCACGAAGATGGGGCCAATTCCCTGACATGACCCTGTCTTTGGGCAGACAACGAGTTAGTTCATTTATCACAAGCGCGGAAAAACCCATAGCGAAAATTTTGTCGGTACTTGATTGTAAAATACCGTGAGCTATGGTCTTGCAAGTTGATGTCTTTTCGGAACCGACGCCTATTACCGAGATTAAAGTCTTTTTCGAATCAAGCTTAAGCTGTTGCACTACCCGTTGCGATATAAAGCATCGTTCGGCACAAGAATCGATCAGGGCCCGAACAGTCAGCTTCTTGCCTAACGCGTTTGATATCAACATCTTAGCCATAGCAAGAAGCACTGAGGCTCCAACCGACGCACTGTGTGATGCGACATGACTGTACGATTTGTCAGAGTTTGCAGAGGTACTAGTAGGCTGGGACCCGTTTTCAGCGAACGAATTACCTATCCAATAGCCTGAGCCTTTGTTCTGTGAATTGTCTTCCGAGTGCAATTTCGTATGATGCGCGAGTTAACATTTAAAACAACGGTTAGATGACGGACATTTATAGGCCTTATGTCCTTTTCTTAAGCAATTGAAACAAAGCTTCGAACCCTTACAAAAATCAAAACGCTGAGACTGCGTCTTTGCATTAAAATGGCAGCAGCGATGTAACGAATGAGGACCTTTGCATAAGTCACACAAGGGACTCGATTTAGGTTTAGATTGATCCACCGTTTACTCGTTATTCGCGATAACTTTATTCAATTTGCGAAGTGTCGAGTTACTTAATTGCTTGCTTGAAGACTCACATTTGTCCACATAAGAATGCGCTTGTTCTAGCGTTTGAATACGCTTCTCCAAAAAATTGATTAACGCGTTAAATGTTGAAAAATCGTCCACGTTCAACTGGGACGCTTCCTAAGCTTCGCGAGAGCCAGCATCGAACTTACGGACAACACAGTGAACTATCCAATTGTCGTAATGTTCGACTGGGCAGTTCAAATCGCGAAGAGCTCGATCAGATTCATCGGTAGTATCGATTAAATCATTAAGGTCTTGCGCGCTGAGAGCTTTGCTTGGAGATAACTAAAGCAAGCTTTCGAGTGTTGAAAAGAGTCTGATACGTGGGTTGTCATAACGACGCACAAATTTTTCCCAAGCAACATCAAAATTCACATCGATAACGTCAAGACGTTTGAGAAGATGTGCAGCTTGACCATGTACTGCATTTAATAAATGCTGCAATTTTTCTACTCGGGAGATATTTGATTTGTCTTTTACAAGAGAACAGAATCGCTGCTTAAAGCTTTACCATTCACCCTGCTTACCGGAAAACGTGGGCAATGCAATAAGAGGAAGTGCGACGTGAGGCGCAGAATTAGTGATATTCTGCACTATTGGAGTCGGTGCTGGCAAATCTTCACTTGGCGCGGGAGGTTGGAGTTCGGTAATCTTATTGCGTAGTTGACGCATTGCGATCACAAATTCAGCTTCACAAGTCGCATAAAAATCGTCTTTGAAGTAGGCAAGGTCCGCATTAGCATTTTCCTCAATGATCAACTTATCGTGATTTGCAGTGTATTTGGCCCAGTAACTAGCTATCAACTCTAGTCGAGCTTTATAATAACTAACAGTCCAACTTTCTAATATGGCCTTTTCAACGGTATAAGTATAAAAATTGTAAATGTAGCTATGCAGCTTCAATTGTGCTTTGAACAATTCTTTCATGGTGTGTGGAGTAATCAATAACGAAGGCAACTAATGCAAAGTTACGCTACTTAATAGCAAATAAAAAATAAGAAAAAACACAAACAGCTTGAAATACAGCTTTTGTATGAGCAACAAAAAACAATAACAGCGACGACTGCTCTTGCCGTCCCTGTTGCCGCACCTTTTCCCGGTGCTCTACCTCATCCAAAGCGCCGATAAACTGGTAGGTCAACGAGAGTAGAGCTGAGCGGGGCGATGAAATCGGTGTGGAAGTGGCAGGTACTCAATTGCGCTGCGAACATCCACACAAAGAAGAAACGCCGATAGCGCTTGTCGCTCTCCTCCTCCTAGTCGTCTTGTCCCTCTCTTAGAGATGATTTTCAAAATAAGTCGATGTTGTGAAGTGACGTCACTTGACCTCAAAGGAATTTTAACGAGGAATTTGTTTCTCGGAAGCCGGGAAACCACGCTCTGCTACCATGTTGATTTTTGTTCTTAAACCTTTTTTGCTTTCGTGACCTGAAGATACGAAGGTCACGAAATGAGCAGGAATGTTTTTTTGTGCTCGAAAATTTAAATGAACATTTAAATTTTTCTCCCTCGATAATAATGCTTCAGTTCTCTTTTTTTTCTTAACATGGGATTGACAAGAGATTAACAACCAAAATCGACTATTAAATAATGGTAATTTGTATTTAACAAAATAATATACAAAATATAATTCGAGCAAGAGTTCGCTACGAGGAAACACGAATCTCAGTACGTGGTATAAATGACGAAGCTTAAGACGACGATGTAGCGAGTCATTCAAAAAGGCCTTGGAATTAATCGCAAGCAAATAAGACTTTAAAAAGGCTCAGCTCAAGACGACGATGAAGCTAGTCGAACGAGCTGGCCTCCAAGAATCAGGCTGATCCGGTTAACCTTTTAATTCGTTAACAAAATCACCTCTACTCAGAGAAAACGTGCTATACCTTAGGCAACAAGTTAGCAAGGATGAGAAGGCTGCCCTAATCCTGTCACAATGGTTGCAAGTTTAGCCATAGAAATGCTGCAGCGACTTTACATATCAAGCTCAACTACGTGGGAGCGACTTGATACTTTAAAGGTCCGCGTGCTAGTAGGAGGAGCTCAGCCGAACACGCGAGCTCGCTAGCAAAGATACTTGGCGCTCGAGGCTGGAGAGGGAGAGGAAGCACCCACACCTGCGGGTATTGTACTAATTACCCGAGTCAACGACCAAGTGTGTGTGCTCCCACTACGCCAGGCTCCCATCTCCTCGCGCCTACATTAGAACGCGTCAACTACACTGATCCCGACAGCCTTCTCTCACAATATTCACTCTTAAGTAAACAACAGCTTCTGCATGTTAATACGGTTTAAGGCCATTGCCTCTCAACGTGAAAAATCCTTGGTTAAAGAGAAAAAAGACAACGAGAGTGCTCAAAAGGCACTTGAAACTGAGTTTGAGCAGTGTTTAGCTGCTCAATGATAAAAAGTAAAGGCTCTTGAGCAAGAACAGTCTAGAATTTGAATACACAATGTTAACATAGGAAGCCTTATTCACATAAACAATAAATTACCTTGACCCTCGACTTTATGGATAATTTGCGGATGTTTAAACGTCGTACACCTAATAATAGATTAAAGATAGAAGTCATCAGTAACAATACTTGAGTTTGCTTTAATTATCCCCTCACTAATTAAATAAAATTGAAGTTATTCTTACAATAATTACAGTCAGAATTAAAAAGTAAAGATCTACTTCACGTAATTGGTTTACACTTAGAAGCTACTATGAACATTACTTAAGAAAAAATGAAAAAAGATAAAGAAGAGGCCGTAAACGTGATACTTAGTACATTAACCCTAAATGACGAGACCAGAGTATATCATATAACCAACCCCTCTTTACTCGTGCAAAAAATTAAAAATATGACTTTAATATAATAAAAATAAATGCCTATCAGATATATAACAAAATTCACTTCATTACATTTGACCCTACAAAGCAACGTGATACTAAATTTTAAGAATGTTTCGATGAATTGATAAGAGATTTAAAACTTGTTAGTAAGACTAATTGTTTTTTTAAAGATGGGAAAAAAAACAGTTTATCAAGAAGAGAACTGACAGTTTAAACAACAAGAAAAAACTGAAAAACTATAATGCGAGTATCGATTAAGTACCTGACGTAAAAAAGCAGACCTTAATAGGTTTTTTAAGACCAAGAATGGCATATCTTATAAGTATTTAAAACAATATATTTTAAAAGAGAAGAATAGAGGTTCACTTCCAAGATCATCAGTGGGTGCTAAGGTAAGCCTAAGTGGGGCTGGCTCTTTATTCATTACCACCGTTACAGCTACAAATTCAGCCACTGACAGCACCCTATGTTATGAGTGTAACGATAACTTACACTACTCGAAGGACTGCCTAAGGAAGGAGTACAATCTTAGGCATTACTTCAACTGTCAACGATTCTTCCAGAATCTAAGAGAGCATATTAAGAGATGCAGAGGTAATTCTAATAAGACTAACGATCAAAATTTTAAACGTTACAATGGTGGTGGTAATAATAGTAATAAGAATAATAATACTTACAATACAGAATAATAAACGAAAAGGGATAAGTGACATGCAAAAAATAACATAAAAAAAGCCAAGGTTCATTACAAAAAACAGGGCAAAAAAGGTAAAAATAATTTACAATCACCTAGACCTAATGCATGTTGTAGTTTGCTTGTTGTTGACCCCAAAACTCTGCTCTATACGCACACGGAGAAGATACTAGTTAATAGTTGTAACGAAAACAGAATTAAGTTTTTAGCAGACTCAGGTGCTATGGAACAATTTGTTAAATGCTAACTTTGTTTCAAGAACCTTCAATATTGTAAGAAGAAAAATTGAATAATAAATGCGTGAATAAAAATTTCTTCACAGACTTGAAAGTGGAGAAAAAAGGGTGTGTTTTGGATAAGAATAACCAAGACAGTTCTAGACAAAGTCATAAGCACTGAGGGACTCGCTGCAAATATGCCGTAGCTTATCCAGTTTGCTGAGAGAGACGTGAGTATCTACTTAGATAATACAAACCTAGTTATATGTGGTCTACGCTCTAACAAGACTTTAATTTCTGGTATTAACGAGAGTCCTAATTATATAGTGGAACTACTGCAAAATAGTAAGAGGATAAGCAATAATAAGGAGTGTAAAAGAATAAGGAATTGTTTAATAATTAAAATGCCTCTGCAGCAAAGACCAAGAATACTTAATAAGTCAGCACTAATGACAGGAGCTTCTCTGGAATTTCAAACAATGTATTGTAGAGAGTTTGTTTGGATACCACTTAACAAAACAAGTTAAAGAAAACTATTGAAGATAACAAAAATTATTAATTGTAAACAACTTACGATTGGTGAGATTCCAGAAGCTTAAAGTCCCTTTACAAAGAAGTATTAAATATTTGAAAGACATAACAGAGTCATGCTCTGGCACATAAGATTCAGACATGCATTGGTGGAATATGTTACAACTTTGCAAAGAAAGTATCTGGACAATTAACATTTAAATTAAGCTGTGAACAATAGTTTTGTTGCAACATACAAGTTGCTAAAATTAAAAGATTGCCTTTTAACACTAGAAGAGAGAGGGCAATTACACCACTTGAGATAGTTAATGCTGATACGAGGGACTAATAAATCCAGCCACGCATTATAAAGAATACAAAATTGTTATTATATGCATGGATGACTACTCAGGATTAACAATGGCATATCCAGTGAAAGCAAAAAGAGAAGTAGAATATTTCATGGACAATTTGGTGATGAGTGTACAAAACCTGCTGGGCTTTGATTGATAAGATCAAACTTTGCAGGATAAAGTGCAAGCCTACATGTATGTACATGTATGACTCCGGGCTTAGAAAGAACATAAGGGACTTAGCCTTGGGTGCTGCAGTGTATGCCTACGATTGCATACTATACGAGTCTAACGAAATAATTGTCCCTTTAAGAAAGATTACAACCAATCTGAAGATAGGTATAACTTAAAACAAAAGATTTGGTGGTGTGGCATTTATTGAGATTCAACAGAACACACAAACCAAATTTGGCTCACAAGGTACATGAGTAGTACTGGTTAGATATTCCACCACCAGCTATATTTTTCGAAAACCAGAAGATGGAAATCTGTATGACAAATAAGACTTGAGCTTTCATAAAAAACTTTTATTCAGAGATATCTGGGGGAAAAATAAGAAAGAAAACTGGGATAATCACAAGATAGACATTAAACATTATAAGTGGCTCATTAGGTTTTATGAGGATAGTCCTGAAGAGTTATTAGAAACGAGAGGGGAACGAGAAGTCAAGAGAAAGCATGGTCAGCCCAAGAAGAATAGAGAGCTTGCTCTAAAAAACTTTAAACAACCTGCTACCATTAGTAATATGAGTTTTGTAGGAGTTATTTACACAAACAAAATTTTTAAACCACTTTTATCTAATGATAATGTTTATTTTTTTGTTGCAGAGGCAGAAGATAAAATGACACACGCCCTGATGGATAGATTAAACAAGTATCCCGCAAACTATTTAAAAGCTGCTGAAGCTTTAGATTAAGATCACTAGCTCAGAGCAAGTAACGAAGAACTAGAATCAATGCGTCAAAATCAAGTATGGAAAATTTTAGATAGACAAACCATTAATTCAGAAGGAGGTAAGCCGAACGTTATCGACTTCGGGTGAGTCCTGAAAAGAAAAAAAGATAAAGATAAAAATACAAAATTAAAAGAAACATTGGTAATTTGTGGCTTTAAAGATAAAAACAAGTACAACCTGCAAGAAACCAATACTCTCGTGTCTCGACTAGCTCTTGTAAGATCAGTCATATTAATTATTAATCGATGTAGTCTGAAAATCTGTTTACTTGATGTCAAGACAACCTTTTTTAATAGTTCAATTAAGGAAGAGACATACATAAAAATTCCTGTAAGCATGCTTGATAAAGACAAACGTAAGAAAGATAAAGTTTGTTAACTGCGGAAAGCCCTTTATGGCCTTAAAATCAGCCGGAAAATATGGAACGAGCATTTTCGTGAGACTGCCTATAAATTGGGACAACAGTTACATACCTACGAGTTTTGACTTAGTACATGGAGAAAAGAGGATGATTTTAAAGTATCGATTATGTACGAATACAATATGATAATAGCCAGCAATTGTGTAAGTAAGCTGAATAAATTGAAGACTGGTCTGCAATCTGAGTTTAAGATGTCAGATCATTGCAAAGTTTCCACTTATCTGGGTAGTAAAGTGGAAAAAGATAGAAAATACAAAACAATCTCACTTACTCAAACACTATTTATTCACGAAATGCTAGAAAGATTCGAAATCGACGATTTGATAGTACAAGGAACACTTATGGTGATAAATCCAATCCATAATCGATGAAAAAAAGATAAAGAACAATCTAAAGATGCTGGCAAACTGGACAGAATAGAAACTAAAGAAAACATGCCATACAGAAAAGCAGTTAAAAGCTTGCTGTATCTAGCTAACACAATTAGACTATATATTTCATACTCTGTCAATGTACTAAGCAAACATCAAATCTCTCTTAATTATGGCAGTTGAATATCTCATGAGGTTGTATGGTGATACAGTTACTAATAGGACAAGAAAACAGAATAACCTTGCGATATTAACCTGTGAGGCAGAATAGGTAACAATGTGTAATGCAAGTAAGTACTTAATAGAATTAGAACACTTGTTAAGCCTAAAATAGTCTATTTCTCACGGGCCTGTAGTATAACATCAAGGCTGTTAGATAAAGTGCTAAGCAGGTACATCAATGGTAGGAGAAGACTAAGACACATGACCGTAATCGCAGCCTTTTACGTTAAGAAATGTATAACTAGAGAAAAGACAATTGTCAAATAGATTTTATTCAAAGAGCAACTGGAAGACATTTTAACAATCTGTCTGTCATTTAAATTGCATAAAAAACTAATGAGAAAAATTTTGAATATAGTGAATAACTGATTGCATGGTAAAAAAGTTGGATTTAAGAAAATCAAGATAAAAAAATTAGGAATTGACACATAGTGATAATTGGCCTGTCAATTAATGCTGCTTTTTGTGTGGTTTAGGTCGCTACAAGGCATTGAATGAGTGACCCCAATGCCCAACTTCTTACCATTTTTAGCCGTCAACTCATTCAAACTGATTTCTTCCAATTTTTTCTTATTCTTAAGAAACATTTTTATAATTTTAAAAATTTTGACAAAAATTGTATGAATAATTATTTGTTAATTAAAAAAGAGAAAAAAAATAATAACATGAAAAACTTTCATTAAAATAAATAGGAAAACTCTCCTGCTGAAATAAGCTAATTTTCTAAGTTTTTGAAAATAACGTTTAAATAAAAAAATTAGTTCACTAAATTAATGATACATTTATTTATATTATTCATAGTAATGCCAAATTAATTTAGTAATAGAAAGTAAAAAATCACCCTAAAAAAATATTATCAACCACTTTATAAAAAGTAGTAATCGAATTTCCTACATCAAGGGTGCTCATGGCAGAGTGGGTAAGGTACTTGGCTCCTGTGCAGCATCAATGTCTCAAATCACAGCTTACTATCTACAAACATCCTCCTGTTATCTTGTGTCCCTAGTATTTTTCTAGTTTTTCAATTTTCAATTCGAATATTAACAGCCATTAATTCTTTTAAATACTGTGCGTTTTAAGTTAAAATCCATTTGAATTAAAGACATTAAAAGTATCAAGAAAATTTTTAATGTAATCGCATAAACGAAAAGTAATCGTATAACCGGAATGTAACTTAAAGACGTAGGATATGCAGTACAATATATTACACCTGTACATAGTCAGGTTACAAAAAAATTTGTGCGCTTGTCCAACCTAAATATATTCATGGATATATAACTTGTAAAAAGAGAAAAACGCAGCATGCACAAATGAGTAGTTGCTCAGAAAAATCAGGAAAAAGAGAAAATGCACGACAAGAGTACGGCGTGTGTTATTAACCCACTGCCTCTCAGAAGGATCAGGAAGACAAAGTTATGGCGTGCAATATAGTGTAATGTGTTACCAGCGATCTGTGCTTATTTTTTTCTAACCACTTGAAATGTATTACTTTTTACCTAAATCTTACGAGCCATACTTGTTTTCATCTAATTTCGTGAGCTGTGCTTCTTTTTATCTTGATTCGATGATATATGAATATCATTTCCTAAGCATTTGAGCTATACTTTTTTTCGTGTAAGTTTGAGCCATACTTTTTCCCATATAAACCATCGATGTATAGTGTAATGTGTTTTAAATCTGAATTAAAAGGGATAGCCGAGCAATGCCGTAAAAGGCATTTTTATCTCTGAAAGCTAAAAAAAGCATCGTTCTTGTAAGTAAGAGTCATCCCTACTTGTCCTGATCGATTGTTTGAGCTAAGTGGTGTTAATATGGGTTGGAACACCTGTCGCATGAATGATCATGTTTTAGTTATAGGTAATTCTTGTACAAATCGAACGGATTTTAACCTTTCCCTTTCTGATTTGGCTAAATATTTTTTTTCCAGTTTCTATATTAAAAATAAGAGATACGTGTCCGAGAAATTTTTTTTTAACGCCTATTTTTGATAATATAAGTTATAACAAATTTCATAATAACGGTGAATGACTCATTTTAAACAATGTATAGCTCTAAATTCTTAAGGACTACAAAATTTTTACCCATAGCACTTTTTTAGCTAAAGAGTTAAACTTTCAGAAAAAAAATTGAAAAAAAATGATTAATGAATTAATATTGTTAGTAAAAATTTAATTGTTTTGATTAGTTATTAACAATAGCCCCCAAAATAAGTCGAGTTTTTATTATAACTATTGTATTCAGCGTTAAAATTTACTCAAAAATCATGTTTTTAATATATGGAGACTTTTCAATTGTTATTGTTAAAATAATAATTTATGTAGCTTGTAATGGTAGAAAAACTCTTATTTGAGTATAAAAGGATATCTCTACCTCGTATCAAAAAAAGTTAAAGGTAAAAAATGTAGATAATTGACAGATCTACATTTTTTGTTTTTACCATTTGTCAGTATAACCTCAAAATTTTGTATTATCATTTAAAAAAGCAAGAAATCACCATTTTATCACGTATAAAGAGTCATTTTTTACTTATAATACGGAGATGAGCAATAATAACTGAAAAAATTATATTCTATTGAATTATTAAGAATATGTAATAAAAAACCAAGTCAATATTATGATTGCTCAATATTCATTCATAGATGTAACACAATTTTCATGTACAAGTAAGACTTTTTTAACAGTTTCATAACAAAATTATGTCACTTGAAAATTTTCACAACATTTGTTTTTTCGTGCAAAGAAAACTGCCTTGCTTCTAATTTTTGACAAGATAGTAGAAGCATGCTATAATTTTTTAGCGTTTCCTTAATCGTTGTAGCTCTCAAAAATCTCTCTGACGCTCATTTTTTTTCTTCTTTATGATCATCATTTGTAGAATAACGACAAGTAATATTTGGCAGTGATTCTGGGGCCCAATCAAAAAGATCTCGTGGCATTCAAATGGGATTGTTAATTCTGTGAAGACTTACTCTGGCAGCTCGTCGTTTTACAGTCCCACCTATTCCGTCGCACGGCCCCTTTCCATGTGAAGTGAAAAATGCCACTCTGCTGCTATTTAAAAGTCTTTAAAGTGATGAGTGGAATTAATGAAGTTCTTTTCATTTTTATACTGTCTACTTGCACCATCGGATATATATTATTTTATCAACACACAGTAAATTTATTTTAATAAATTCAATCAACACTTTTTGCTACTGATGTACGGCAATAGTGTCCTAACGTAGGCATTCAGAAATGCAAAAAAAACTTGAAATTTTTTATTCATCCAAGTCATTCCTACAATAAATTTTAAATGGGTGTACGCTTGCCTGATCGTTGTTCCAATGTTGACCTAGAGCCAAATTTTGAACTATGAAAGCATAATTGTTTAAGAAGTCACAAATTACGATACACTTGTTTTCTCTCAGTTTATTTTTCATCTCATTTAAAAAATCTCTTTGTTTGTTAACCAAAAATGAATAAACAAACAGTTATTACAAACCTTTACTTAAATTCTGTAAAAATTCATCAACTGGTGATATTACGGTCTGCAAATAAGGTTCTTTCAACCGTAACCCATTGTTTGTAAGTAACAATTTCAATACATTTTTTTTTTTAATTTTCTCCAGTTGCTTAATAACATTCGTCACGCCTGGGCACTTCTTACAAGAGTTCAAATAAGAATCAGTCGCTTTGTTTTTGAATACCATACAATCCAAACAATCCTTAAAATTAATCAAAGGCAGCTCAGAATCGAAAGTAAGTGATTTAACAATTGGTACCACTCACCAACAAACTAACATTTCCACGTATAGGACATACACAAAGAGAGTGAGTACTAGAACACCTGCCAAAACTCAATATTTCAGCCTTAAGCTAGCAAACTTTGAGAAACGAAATTTTAAAGTTGGATACTTACTTGTGAAAATTTTATACAATTCTTTTAAATTACTTAATACCAGTCTTTTTTTAATAAGTACCGATTTGCCGTCTATTTTTATCGAAACATAATTTTTTTTTCCGGGCATATATTAAGTGTAATCGTCAGATTGATACAAGCTAATAATTGCATCGATAACATTATCATCTAGAGATCGATGTTGTTTTTAGTTTGGATGCTCAATTAATCCCTTATCTCAAGCATCATTTTCTGATATGCCTATCATGTGACGAGTTGTGGAAGAAGATGTGTCCTTAATTTTGTTATAATGAACGTGGTCGGCCAAAGTATTGAAACTTTCTTGCAAAGCACTTATTATCGAGAACTCGTCGTCATCTGGTTCAAGATCATCTGGATTATCTTGGCTCAAATTAAAAATTTTTTTATCAATTACAGAGGATATTTGTTTTGATTTTTCTTTCAAATACCTTTTCGACGATAGTTTTTGTTTTTTGATGGGCGAAGATCCTAAGAAGCTTAATCCTTTTTTAAAAAAATCCACTTGTTCACTTGCGAAGATGAATTATCTCCAAAAAATCCAGATGTACCGTCACTGCTCCCAACTTTTATATCAGATTTTTCAGTTAAAGAATCCTCCTTTTGAAGCATCTAAAAAAAAAGTTAGACTAAAACATCAACATTAGAATCCACAACAGGTTAGGTATGTCTGAACCTGAAACAATGATCAAAATATCGTACGTACTAACTCTGGTAGTTCATTTTTACTTTCTTTTGTATCTTTTTTTTTTAACTTTGATAACTTCAAGTGGCAAGAAGAACAAATTTTTTGTTGTAATGCATCTGAAAAAATTTCCAAGTCCAGTTTAAAACGCTGGTTTTTATTAACTGTCCTCAAATCGGAAGTGTTTGTTGGAAATTCAAAGTGATCAGTGATCCGTTGGGGGCGAAATGTAAGAAAATAAATAAATACAAGTAAAGTGTATTTAAATTTTCCTGCGTTGATTTATTGATACGCAACGTTTCGCTGACGGAAGTGTTTGTTGTTGAATGTTGTAAATTAAAAGGATTAAGACATCTGTCGGATCAATAACTAGTATTTTGCATTTTATGTGCCCCTTTACGTGGAATTGTTACAAAGTAGAAATTATTTAACTTAAAATTACTACGAGTAATAATATGTCTTGGTAACGAACCAAAATAGACACACAGCTGATCCAAAAGCCATCGAACTTGTAGTACGGGAAATGTAGGCGAGTAGCGTGGGTTACACTTTGAATCACAGATTGTACTGTAGGCAGGCTTTCTTACAAAATTTTAAAATTCCAAAAAATTAAAAAGATGAAAAATCTATTTTTCATATAAAATCAGATGATTAGTAAGACAATGAAAAAAAAGCAGCAATAAAAAAATTTGAAGAACAAAAAACAGTTTACGTATTTATGTTACGTCAAACATTGTTTTTTTATTATTTTTTTGTCTAGTGGTGGATGTTTTTTTTTTCTTTAATGAAAATTTGTTTTTCATTATTTAGGATATAAGTCATAAAAAAAAATCACTCATGATTCAATTTTAATAAAAATTTGTACTAAATAAATAATAAAATAGTGATTTCTCGCTTTTTTGCATGATAATACAAAGCTTTGAGGTTACGCTGACAAATGGCAACTACAAAAGTTATAGATTTTTTTAGTATCTATAACTTTAACTTTAAACTTTTTTTTATACGAGTTGCAGTTATTATTTTAATCTCAAAAAACAGTTTTTTTCACCATTACCTGCTTTATAAATTACCATTTTAACAATAACAATTAAAAAGTCCCCATATTTTAAAAACATGATTTTGACGTCAAATTTGACGCAAAATACGATGTTTGTAATAAAAACTTGATTTATTTTGGGGGCAGTTATTAAAAATCGATAAAATAATTAAAATGTTAATATCAATACTTATTTGTAGATAATTTTTTTTTTTTAGTTTTTTTTCTTAAAGTTTAACTTTTTAGCTACAAAAAGGCCAGTGGTAAAAATTGTGTAGCTCTTAAGGATTTGGAGCTATACATTGCTTAAAATGAGTCTCAAACTACTATTATGCAATTTGTTGTGACTTATAAAATCGAAAGTAGGCGATAAAAAAAAATTCGTTGGACCCGTATTTCTTATTTTTTTATATAGAAGCTAGAAAAAAAATTTCAGCTGAATTGGAGAGGTGACGATTAATTTTTACCAAAATCCGTTCGGTTTGTAGAAGAATGACCATTATACAGTGCTTTTACAGCTGAAGTCTTGAACATGTAACTGATAACTGTTATAATAAATGACGTTGTCAGTTCTGCAGTAATTGTTACGCTAAGCGTAATTGCTTGAATTTAAGTAAAAAAATTGCTAATGCGTATACTGTGCAAATTCTAAATTTTCAAATAGTACTTTTGCAGCTTTAGATAAATAATCCTGCTTCATTTTGTGGACGATGAGTGATCGTAAGATTTTATCTCTAAATTATAGCCTTTAATAACTTTTCACTGTTAAATGTCACACATTAGTATGCACAATCTATTATTTCTCATTTTTATGATTAAAAATCTATTATCCTTAACAAATTCTCAACTTACATATTCTTTTGATTAGTGAATCTTAGCTGAAACCTAATAAGCACTTTGAGCAAATTGCTTTTCCTGATTATTCTTTTGTCTGCCACGATAGACTGCGTGCTAGAAGCACTGCTGCCTCCATTAATGATTCCGTAAAGTTTTGTGTAGTTACCTATTCCATTTAGAACAGTGTATTCACGTAACGATCTGAATTTATTTTACTTGAACTAGTCATTTCAAATAAGAAAATTTTATGTGTTATTGTTTATAGTCCTCTTGAATAAAGTTATTGAGATAAAATTGGGGATGCTTTATTTGACTGTAGCATACTATTCTATTTCACCACTTCATTGGGTGATCTTAATGTTGACTGGCGTGTTATGCCTACTTGTTGCAAAATACTTAATGATTTGTTCGATACTCTAAGCCTCTCCGGTTTCTCTTTTGAGCCAACTTACCATACAAATACATCTGATAGCACAAACGTTTATATTTGTATTAGGATCGGGATCTTGTCGATTCTTTTTATTAGTGGAGGATTTCTAAGATGTCTAGACATGATGCTTTGTAAGTCGACATGTTTTGTTACCCTTCTGTGCATTATTTACTTCAGGTTACTTGTCGTTTCTTTAGGAGCTCGGATTAATGACGTTGAAGTTTGCAACGTGGCGTGCAACGAAGATAAAAAAAAATGTTTTTTTTTGTTTTTTAATTAAAATACTTTAAATGCTTCAACAAGTAATAAGGAAGGCTCCCAGCAATTTTCAAATCATAAAAATGTACCCTTTTTGAGATATAAGAGTTTAAAGATTTATTTAAGTGTATAGCCGTCAAAAATGCGTTTTAAACTTTAAAACTATTGAAGTGAGATTTATATAGTGTATATAGATCAAGGTAAGTCTTTGTCCACGCAATAACTTTTAAAAACCATAAAAAAAGAGTTCCTCTTTATGATACTGTCATGATATAGCAATGACCCATGTAACCCAATAACCCAACAAAGTTAAAATAAACTGTATACGCATAAGTGCATTTCAGTAATAGATTCGAAGCAGTTATCTAGAAATGAGTTACATATGCCTTTTCTTTAATTTTTTTGCAACTATTCGATAAACACGCTCACATACGCTTACTTACACCCGAACAAAGGTTTTGCCGATGGATGACTCATAAAATTAAGATACTAATGAAGCAGTGGGATACTTTTCAGCGAAATTACTGTAGACATCGTTGCATTGAGAAATTCTAGACTTTCAGACAATTGTGTAATAGTATGAAGATTCTTTTAAGGAACACTATTTATGTTTTCAACAAATATCTTACTTTATAAAAATTTTTTGCTGCTATGTAGAGGTGTCTTTGCGACATTGATGCTGTTCCTTCTTTAAAATTGACTTTACGTAACTCTATTGATGCAGATTTACTTATTTGCTTCTTTGTTGTATTCTTTCGTCTACACAAGTTAGTATACTTCAAGTAATCTCTCTTCCATTTGATGATCGCCTACTTTTCGAGCATGTTAAAAAAAGTGATGTATGGAAAGCGATCTATGGAACCAAGTCTGATGCATGTGAAGTTAACGGCATTACTCGTAGGAAGATTTTGCTGGACTTGCTCAAAACTTTGACAGTACTCTTTAACATCTTTGATAGCTAGTTACAATTAGATAAATCTCTATTTGCATAGATGTACGCTTTTGTTATTCCGCTACAATAGCTGAGACTCCTTGATGGCCCATTCCACTTATGTCTTATAAACTTACTTTGTGAACTATTTAAGATCCGTAAAGCTAATGCTCTTAAGGACATGTTTTCCTTTGTTGAATCATGCTTAATTTTTATTCTTGACAATCAGGTTTTTCAAAACATCACAGCACTCATACTGCCTCGGTTTAAATCGCTAATGATATGAGGTATGATATAGACTCACATCACATTATCCTTCTGGTTACCGATAATTCATGTTGTGTATTTGATGTGGTTAATCATAAGCTTTTGTCAAGCAAACTGGACTCTAGAAGTTTCTCTCATACAATCTGTGCCTGGATTAAGTAATTATTTTCTGGCAAAGCCCAGGCTGTTCAACTATCAAACGTTACTATATCAAAATAGCTCAATAGAGCATTTGGCGTTCTACAGGGCTCTCTCTGTGGCCCCATTTTTTTACTCTTACTTGTTAAGAATTTGCCTTCAGCATTATTTAGTTTTAAATGTTATATAAATATACCGATGACTTCGTGCTTGCGTATTTCGGCCTTGTTCCATTGGCTTACAATAAAGTTGCCACTGTAAATAATCATTTATGTCATATTTTAAATTGGTCTAAAAAAACCAAGGTATGTGGCTTGGATCACGAGGCAATATTGTACGTGTGTGTTATGCTCTAGACAACAGCTATTTTTTGATGGTTAACCTGTTGAGCTTCGCGAATCTCTTAAATGACTTGGAGTTACTTCTCACAGTCCTTTATTTTGGTGATCTTTTTCTGTAAAATCTGCTCTTGTTCATTTATTGTGCCTGAGCCTAGTTAGTGCCGTGGTATTTCCTAACCTAAAATATTGCTTGGATGTTACA
The DNA here is from genome assembly GCF_036245765.1 of Copidosoma floridanum. Classification (NCBI taxonomy): domain Eukaryota; kingdom Metazoa; phylum Arthropoda; class Insecta; order Hymenoptera; family Encyrtidae; genus Copidosoma; species Copidosoma floridanum. The sequence continues at coordinate 3,501,636 of NW_028321911.1, forward strand.
CTTGATTTCTTGAATAAAGTTAGCACCAGACTCTTCCGTTGTTAAAATGCTGCTTTAACATTTGTCTCTGGAGTAAGTTGTTTTGATCATGTAACACCCATTTATAAGTCATCCGAAGTATAACGTTTTAAAGAGCTTCATATACATCTTGCACTTAGCTCATTAATAAAAACTATAAATTGTGGCCAACCTCCTTACGAAGTAAAACACCTAGTATTAAGTACTCCTAGTGTACATTTCACCTAGTCTCATTTTGATTACAAACTTAAAATTGCTTCCTTTGTACCATAGACATATAAAAAATAGACAGCTTGTTCTCATGCATGGTGCTGAAGCACAAGTAGAAACAGACACAACGTCGAACGTGTATATCTGTCTCTCTCGCACGTTGCCAACGGTGGGGAGGTTGAATCAGCTGGCCTTAGGCTGCAGTCACATGGAGCGCAATAGAGCGAGCAGAATAAGAATTTCTCTATAACCGGCTGTGTTAAGTCTATTGCGCCGCGCAATAGGGCTATCCTGCAGCGCAATAGACTTAACACAGCCGCTTATGGAGAAATTCCTATCCTGCTCGCTCTATTTCGCTCCATGTGACTGCAGCCTTCGTTTACTAATCCCCACCGTTGGCAACGTACCAGAAAGACAGAGATACACGTTCGATAATGTGTCTCTTTCTACTTGTGCTTCAGCGCCGTACATAAGAACGAGCAGTCTATGTCTTATATGGCTATGCTTTGTACTACATCTCATTAAAATGTATTTTGGATAGCCATACCAAGAATTTAGAGCTGTCTGCCTATAAAATTGAGATCTGTATTTCGCCAATTTAGCATGTAACTTTACTAGAATGTGAATAAATAAATCTATAAATCTATACATGTATGTGTGCGTGTGTGTGGGTGCACACGTATGCGTACATACGTACCTACATAATGTTTCTTAATACTAATAATAAAAAGGAGTTTTTAATATGAATATTTCATTAAAGATAGTTGTACGGCATACTTAAAAAATAATTTGATTTTTATTATTTTGTAATAATAACAAAACAATGTTCTGATTTATTCCATACATTTTTGTTAGCAGTATGGATTTTTGAGCTGGTGACTTAGCGAATAAAAGTACAACACTTAAAATTTAGAATTAAACTCAGACACGTTTATTGACACAATCTTTAGACTTAGCTATCTTAACATTTTACTATCTTAAGTACAGTAGCTAAACGAACAGAAAAGGTATGATAAACTATAAGGCAAATGCGAAGACAGAGAATGCGTGTATAAACAGACTGGCTGACTGCGCGAGAGTGAACAAAACCGTAGTCACTTGACACTGAAGTGCAGCATCACGGCGTCTCGTTTTCTTGCTGTTGCGCATGCGTAATAATTCAGTTACGAGTGCCAACAATACATTATATTAGAACATTAACACTGAGTATGAATAAATCGTTAATCAGCTAATAATGTAGAGCTCGTGGGCTTCTGGATCACTCATTGTGGTTGATTGCAACGAGCTAAAACATACACAGAAAATACATTAATCAGCATGTCTACTATCATTATCCATCTATTATCAGTTTCTTAATTTTACTATCTCAAATTCAAATTTAATTATCATGCAATTTACGCTAATCAACATTTAAAATTTCTTTCGTTAGTCTTTGATGCAGTTCAAACGGCAGGGGTTTTGTTAAAATATGTGCTAGTTGTTCCTTGGATGAAATCCATTTAACGATTATTTTTCCTCTGGATACACATTCCTTAGCTTAGTGAGCCTCTATCTCGGTCATGTGTCTCAGTCTTTTGCCACCATCTATATTAGCACTTGCTCCGGCGGCTTTGTTGTCACACCATAGATCCGCGGGCAATAAAGTGCGAGACGTTATATTACTTATAAAGTGCTGTAGTCCAATTTATTCTTGACTTGCGTCATACATTGCCACATATTCTGCTTCGCAGGTTGAAATAGCAACATAATTCTGTTTTCCAAGCAACTGTATCCCCATACAACCTTAGAAGATATCCACCTGTTGTTATTGAGCCTTTACAGTCTGCCAAACTTGCATCTGAATAGGCTTCTAATCCATCTTTATAACCTCTGTAAGTTAATCCTAGGGTTCTTGTGTGTTGTAAATATCAAAATATCCGTTTGACCATTCTCCAATCATCTTCAGTTGGGCCGATTTGATGTCTACTCAGTATATTCACCAAGTATGAAATATCTAGTCTAATTGTCTTGGCCAAATACAGCAAGCTACCAACTGCTTTTCTGTACGGCACATTTTCTCTCGTTATCATTGTGCTTAACTCTCCAGCATCTTCAGACTCTTCTCTATCTTTTATTTGCTGATTAAAAACTCAATTTATCACCATTGGGGTTCTTTGGGGTTTTTACTCGTTGAATCCAAATCTTTCCAACATTTTATCTATGTATGGTGATTGTGTTAGTGAAATTGTATGATGTTTTCTATCTCTTTCCACTTTGATGCCTAGTAATGTGCCAACCTCGCCAAGATCGACTGACATTTCGAACTCAGATTGCAGACCAGTCTTAATTTCATTTATTTTGCTTACACTGGCTATCTTCATATCATCCACGTATAGGATGAGGACTAGAAAGTTATCTGCTTCTCTCTATGTATAGAGACAGGGTTTGCTCGTATGTGATCGTAGTCCCAATTTAGATGCAGTCTCCCGAAACCGCTCATTCCATCTTTTTAGGCTGATCTTAAGTCCATAAAGGGCTTTCTCCAATTTACAAACCTTAGCTTTCTTAAAACTGTTGCCATCAAGCAGACCTTCAGAAATCTCCATGTATATCTCTTCTTTGATAGATCCATTTAAGAAAGCTGTTTTGACATCAAGTTACCAAGTCTTCAGATTGTATCTATTTATTATTCATATAACTAATCTTACCAGGGCTATCCCAGACACCGGGGCATAGGTTTCTTGCAGATCGTACTTGTTCCTATCTTTGAAGCCACGAATCACCAACCTTGCTTTGAACTTCGTGTTTCCATCTTTATCTATTTTTTTCTTCAAAACCCATCTAGAATTGATGATGTTGGGCTTGCCACCTTTAGCGTTTACAGTTGGTCTTTCTACAAGTTTCCACACTTGGTTTTTCCGCATTAATTCCAGTTCTTCGTCAATTGCTCTAAGCCATTCGTCGTGATCCGAAGATGCGACAGCTTCTTTGTAGTTTGCGGGATCTTTGTTCAGTCCAGCAATCAGGGCATGTGTCATTTCATCTTCGACTTCTGCTATCAAACAATCAACATCACCCTTTGATTGAAGAAGTTTATTCAACTTGTTTGTGTCAATGGCTCCTGCAAAGCTTGTATCATTTATTCTTGTGGGTTAGTTAGGGTTTTCTTGACCAAGCTCTCCAACTTTCTTGGGCCGACCGTGCTTTCTCTTGACTACTGGTTCTCCCTTCATTTCCAATGACTCTTTAGGGCAAGTCTTATCAAACTTAACGAACCATTCATCTTGTTTAATATCTGTCTTATGGTTTCCCCAGTTTGCTATTTTGTCCTTTCCCCAGATATCTCTGAATACGAGTCTTTCTTGGAATTTTACATCTCGACTCTCATAGAATTTTCAATCTTCAGGTCTTAAGAAAGAATAGCCAGTGGTGGTATAACAAACCAGCACGACTTGTATCCCTTGTGGATCGAATTTGGTTCCAGTGTTCCTTTGTATCTTGATAAAAGCGACGCAGCCAAATCTTCTGATTTAGGTTATGTCTATCTTCAGATTGGGTGCAAACTTTTCCAAAGCGGCTATCATATCGTTAGACTGGTGAGGTGTCCGATTTTAGGCATACTGCACTACCCAGGGCTAAGTCCCACATGTTCTCCCTGAGCCCGGAGTCGTACATGTAGGCTCACACCTTGTTTTACAAGGTACGATTAATCCGTTCTGAGACTCCATTATGCTGAGGGGTGTCTGGACAGGCCAACTAAAGTTCTGCTCCAAACTTCTGGAGAACTTCTACCGTTTGTTCTCCTGTAAACTCCGTGCCTTGATCAGTTCAAAGATAGCATATCTTTGCATCAAAACCCAACAAGTTTCGTGCGCTTGTCACAAAATTGTCCAAACAACGTCCTGCTTCACATTTTATCTCCACTGGGTATGCCATAGCCAATCTTGAGTAGTCATCTGTGTAGGCGATTATAAATTTATATCCTTTAGGATAAGGAGCTGGGCTGATCGGTCTCATTGTATCAGCATAAACTATCTCGAGTGATTTGATTGCCCTTTCTCTTCTAGTACTGAAAGGCAATCTCTTGATTTCAGCAACATGGCACACCTTACATGTTGTAATGAAGCTGTCGATGACGGCCTTATTCGAATCTTTATTGTCTGGATAGTTTCTTTGCAGCGCCTTGAGATATTCTGCTGAGGCATGTCCGAATCTTACATGCCAGAGCATGGCTCTGTTATTCCTTTCAAACGTTCTGTACTTCTCTGTAAACGGGCTTTGAGATTCTGGAATCTCACCAATCATAAGGTCATCACAATTATTGATTTTTCTATCTTTAACAGTTTTCTTGAACCCACTTTAATGAGAGCTGTGTGAACTAGCTCTTTCCGATTCATTATTTGAGATTCCAGGGCAGCTCCTATCATTAGAGCTGACTTGCTGAACCTTCTCAGTCTTTGCTTTCGGGAGATTTTCTACCATTTCACAGTCTATAATTTCTTTACACTTCTCATTGTTACCAGTGCTCTGGCCATCTTGCAGTAGTTTTACTATCCAGTAACGACTCTTGTAGACACCAAAAATTATAGTCTCATTAGAACGCGGATCAAATATATCTAGCTTTGTGTTATCGAGGCATATATACTCATGCCCCTTTTAGCAAAACGGCGAAGCGACAGCAAGTTTCCAGCGAGCGCCTTAGCACATACAACTCTATCTAGGACTATCTCGTTTTGGTTACTTTTATCCGAAACGCACCCTTCTCCCTCCGCTCTCAAGTCCGCGGAGGAATCTTTGTTTACGCATTTAATCGATCTATTTTTACAGTCATTAAAATTTTTTAAATAGAGTTTAGAATTAGCAAAGTGTTCTGTAGTGCCTGAATCTGCTACAAACTCAATTTTCTTGTAACCGTTATCTAGTGCTTTCTCCATGAGCGTAGAGAGCAAAGTTTCGAGGTTAACAGCAAGCAAACCACTGCATGCAATAGACATAGGTATTTTTACATTATTTTTACCTTCTTAGCCTTGTTTCTTGTTATCGACCTTGGCTTCCTTGTTGTTATGATTTGTATGCTGTTTTTCAGGTTTCCGTTTATTACTATCTTTAAAATTATTTTTATTGTTACCACCACCAGTGTTGTGTTTAAAATACCAATCGTTACTTTTGTTAGAATAACCTCTGCACCTACCTATGTGCTCTCGCAGGTTCTGCACGAACCGTTAGCAGGCGTAGCATCGCCTGAGGTTTTGCCCTTTTTTCGGGCAGTCCCTTGAATAGTGCCTGTTATCATTTCACTCGTAGCATAGAGTGCTGGCGGTCGCCGCGTTAGCAGCAGTTACATTGGTAGCTGGTCAAGAGCCTACCCCACCTCGGCTAGGCCCAGCGCCGGTCCCACCTCGACTCGGTCCAGCGTTCGCCCCACCTCGGCTTGCTTCAGCACCCGTTGTTGGTCGTGGAAGTGACCCTCCTGCCTCCTGTTTCAGGATACATTGTTTTGGGTACTTAAAATATAAGCCATCCTCGCTTTCAAACAGCCTGTTACAATCGGATATTTTTACGTCCGGTACTCCATCGATAATCACATGATAGAAGCTATCTCTTTTCTCATCTTCGGGGAAACTATTATTTTTACTAACAAGTTCAAAATCTCTTACCAGTCCTTAAAAGAATTCACAAAATTTAGTAGCACTTTGCTTTTTGTGGTCAAATCTAACGGAATGTATTTTGTAACGTATTTGATATGCGCTTATTTTTATGTCACCCCTTTTCATATCTTTAATTTTTTGTATCATTGTTGATGGATCAGTAATGTGATAAGCTTTGTTTTAATAATCTAGGGATAACCTACCTTGTATTACGTTTAGGGCCTGTTCTTTATTTTCTTCCATTTTTTCTTGAGTAATATTAATAGCGGCTTCCAGTTTTAAATCAATTGTGTGAAGCAATTTTTTACTTTTTAGTTCTGACTGCAATTGTTTTAAGAATAATTCTTGTTTTGTTGCATTAAAGAGGGAATAATTAAAACACCCTATGCTATCTTTATTAACGACTTCTATCTTTAGACTATCATTAGGCGCAGCACGTTCAAATGTCAGCGAATTATCAATGGAGTTGAAGTTCAGATTTATCAGTCTTTTACATAATTTAGGTCCTAAAGTAGATGTAGTAAATTTATTTACCTCTTGTATTCGACTCCTGGCCAGTTCTCACTCAAGAGCCTCCATCTTTCTTTGTTGAGTGGCTAGACGCTGCTCAAACTCGGCCTTGATTGTCTCTTGGGCCCTCTTATTTTCCTCCCTTTCCTTTTCCAAGGCCTTTTTATTTTGGAAGGCAACAGCCTCAAACCTCATTGACATCCAGGAGCTCTGCTGATACCTCTTTTGTTCTATTAATTTCTTGATCTCCTCGATGTCTTTCTTTGAGGCTTCTGAAATTTCGTTTCGTGATTTTATAGGGTCTTCATATAGAATGTTTTGACCGGTTCTTTTCATTAGTCCTTTCTTAAGTTCATGATTTGCATGTACCATTTCTTTATGTAAGCTATTAAGCTCTTTCTTTAGGTTATCTTTCCTGTTTTGCAAGTCTTTAAATTGGCTATCAAACGAATCTAAACTTTTGCTTTTTAAATCTTAAACCTTGTCGTAAATTAAGGTATCGGTAAAATTTATCTTTCTATCTCTTAAATCTTTATCTTTATCTCTAGATAAGGTAATTATTAATTTTATTTTTCCATCTTTTAAATCTTTATTCTTATCTTTAGATAAGGTATCAATTGAATTTATTTTTCTATCTCTCGAATCTTTATTCTTATCTTTAGATGAGGTATCAATCAAATTTATTTTTCTATCTTTCAAGTCTTTATTGTTATCTTTAGATGAGGTATCAATCAAATTTATTTTTCTATCTTTTAAGTCTTTATTCTTATTTTCAGATGAGGTATCAATCAAGTTTATTTTTCTATCTTTAGGGCCTTTCGTTTGAATCCGCTGTTTACGAACGAGTCGAATTTGCCTAGCACATTTTCCTATCAAGTTAAACAGGTCTCACATATCTTGATTGTGATGTGCATCTCCTTCCATGTATGCAACAGTCTTATCATTTATGGAAAATATGGCCAGGTTGTTTTTACGAGTTACGACCACCTCATCTAGTTCCCCTAGATCGTCTTCAATTTTTTTATATGCATTATTTATCATATTAATGGCATTTTGACCTAAAATTAACGAAGAATAAATAGGCAAAAGTACTTTATATTATGTTTGCGTGCGTGTAAGGCTATTAGTTTTCTTGTCGGAGTGACACGGAGATCGAGCGTGAGTAAATCCGAGGGAAAATGGCGCTAGCATCATATATGACAGGCATAGAGAGAGAGAGAGAACTAAAATGGCCGATTAACAGCATTTACTATGACGTGTGCCACCAGCCGTAGCGTGAGAGGACGCGCACACTCAGTTTAGCCAAACGCAAGTCATAACCAAGGTGCGCATCTCCTCCTCACCTCGAGGCGTCCCCCTTGACGATGACTGGCAGGTTAGAGAGAAACGCGTCTCTTTTGTTACGATGCGGGCCCTTCCCTCCCATAAACAAACGCATGTCGGCTCTTTCAAGTTCCGCGAATCTCCGAATAAGGAAAGCCTTCTAATAAAAGGAACCTCAACTATGCAATCTTAAGTAAGCTGTCTTGCTCCATCCTAGGGCAAGACACAAATCTTTTAAGGAAAACGGTAAACGAGCATGAGTTAACGAGAACAACGCTGCACATAAATACCAAGTCTTCAAAACAATATATATTTTTAGTACTTACTACTGCTCACTCCCTTCTGAATATCGACCTTTCTTATTACTCCGCCCGAGGCCTCAAGAGTTGGGCCATCGTCCACATCTCGAGGTGATTCGGCTGCTGCACCTCCATCCTGACTCTGCTCTGCTGCCTCCTGGGGCTGTCCCTCAGCCTTTTCGGATAGAATTGGGGTGAGAGGACTGCCAAGCTCTTCCGTCTCACAGAGCTTGCCACCCGACACAGAGCTTCCAGTTGCTTCCATCATTACGTTAACACGTAAAAAAGACAAAAGAAAAGCACACAGGGAATGCACGATGAGCTTAAGCACGGAGCGGAAGGAAGACGGAAGAGAGAAAAACAAGACGCGATCGAGCAAATTCCACACCCACACTACCATTTAGAGCCCATAACCCGTTAGCAGTATGGGTTTTTGAGCAGGTGACTTGGCGAAAAAAAGTACAACACTTAAAATTTAGAACTTAACTCAAGCACGTTTATTTACACAATCTTTAGACTTAACTATCTTAACACTTTACTATCTTAAGAACAGTAGCTGAATGGACAGAAAAGGTATGATAAACTATAAAGGAAATGCGAAGACAGAAAATGCGTGTGTGAACAGACTGGCTGACTGCGCGAGAGTGAACAAAACTGTAGTTACTTGACGCTGAAGTGCAGCGTCACGGCGTCTCATTTTTTTGCTGTTGCGCATGCGTAATAATTCAGTTACGAGCGCCAACAATACATCTAACAATTTTTCAAGTACATCTTTTTATATTTTCTCTCTGATTTAACGTGTTTTCTCAAAAGATAGAAAAGATTATTACTGTAATTATACATTTTGTAAATTGCAGAGTTCGCCACAATGGTCGAACGTTTGATGCCAAACACAATTCCACTCATCAAGTCGTTAACTAACATTGATACGTACAGTTAGTTATTCATAGTTACACTTAACTCTACTGGACTTTACCCACATAAGGTGAAGTACCCAGTAGTTGGACAGAAATAAAAATAGTACCAGTAGTTGGATAGTCCAATATAATTAACATTTTCGAATAGAAGACGTTTTCAAATAGGATAAAGAATTTATTTATAATCCATTAATGCATAAGAATGCCTGATGAAAAAATTTATCTTTAAAACTCTTTTTCGTTCTTACGTAAAAAAATATGTTTTAAATTTGAAGCATGTAAAATTGCTGTCCAAAAATAGATCCCTTTGATAACATAGGAGTGTTCCTAAACTCAGTACTTGGACACGGAAAAAGTCGCTAAAAGTTATAATTTATAGGCATAAAACGTTTAAGTTATTTTCTATTGAAAGTCACCTTGAAAAATTTACAATATTATTATTTTTATTGAGTTAATCAGTGCTCAATCTATCGAAAAATATAAATAACTCTGTCCAAGAATAGCTTCCTTTCGATAAAATAAGATTTTTTCCATACCTGGTACTTGGACGGTAAAAAACACTTGAAATTATTGATTATTACTGTGTATAACACGTTAATGTTACTGTTGAAAACTAAAATAAAGTTGAATGATCACCAGAAACTATACCATGTAGTAAAAAAGATTATAATCATTAAGTAGTTGAGAGATATGAGAAAGCGTTTTGAAATTAGGTCCACCTTAACCTCCTTTTCATTTAGTTAACATGGGGTATCCAACTTCTGGTCCTACGTCTTATGTTGGTATGTTGGTCCCAGTACCTAGACACTGGTGTCCAGATACTGTGTCTTGATGATTTTTCTTTGTTATTAATTTTTTCTTTGTTTATTAACCTAATCTTTTTTTTTCTCTAATAAATAAGAAAAAATTTAAAATAATTAATGCAATGTTTTTTTGAACATCATTTTTTGTTATTTTTTTATAAGTTAGCAAAGAAAATTTCGACTGTCAAAAGTGTCCAACTACTGGGTACTTTACTTTACAGTCTTAAGGTAGGAAAACTTTTCACCATCATGGACAATGCTGGTAAATCGATATTGAAGTTTACAGATATCTCTTCTAACACGCAGTTTAATAACCAAATGAGTCCTATACTCGCTTAAAAGACGCAACAAAACCCACTTTTTGCCGTAGCTGTCATAAAATTTACATTATATCTGTACAATATACCCACTTTACCCAGAAACGCAGTTCGCAATAATATAAACAAGTTCGATAAATTGCTTTGTCATTTTCTCGTTCTTCGTTTGGGGGAAGAACAGATGTGCTCACAATCACAGAATAAGCCAAACAGTTTTTACTTATAGCGAATATTCTCACAGTTTCAATAAAAAATAAGCATTTTTTTAAAGATTTTGAGGCGGAATACACTCGCCTAAGGACACGTAAGCAATACAGTTGTTACGAACCGCCCAACAATATTGATATCAATCTTGACAGAGAATTTGAAATAACAAGTTTCACTTAAATAAAAGTCCGCCAAATACCAATGTGTGCAACATATACGCCGCTTTAATCCTTACTGGAAAAAATTTGAAGCACATCAGGCTGATTAAAACACATTAAAAACTATATTATTAAATCAAAACGAAAAAAGTTTCTCATTTCAAATTTTGTGTAGGCTACATTAAAAAAAAAATTATTGTTGCAAGCCTAAATAAAGTGTTTTGGTTGTTGCATTATTTAAGAATGATTTTTGAGTAGGAAATAAATTGAATAGTTTACTTCTAGTAAGGTAAGTAATGAATTCAAAAAGTTGTATACAGATGGCATTATTTCAATGTACGTTGTGAATCGGAGATCATCTAGGCATAAGTTTGATAGCAGGTTTAGTTGAAAGTCTTATGGCAACCTAGTACTATTGCATTTGTAGAGTGACATTATACAAGTGCAAAGACATGTGTACAGAGAATGAAGCTCTGATAAAAACTCAAGTAAGTTTTTCTTATAATTTAAAAAATAATTAAATGTTAATTGAAGTAAAAAAAACTTTGTTTTAAGCAATTTAATTGATTTCCATAGTGCAAAAACTCCATCACTTGATTTAATACTAAATTTGTGTAATGGCTTATACGTATTTGTACTTCTTAAAGTTTTGACACGTTTAATCATCATAGATATAATGTTTCTATTAGAAACATAAAGTAAAAGAGTTAAAAAATTTTAGTTATAAAATGCATTCTTCCAGTAAGCTGGTTTTAGGTCGCAGCATCTTTTTTGTTTATGCGTGCTGATGCAAAAACATTAAGACGACTTATAATTTAAAGTCATGAGTTGTACATCAAACATTTTCAGTCGTTGAAACCAAAAGTGCATCTACCCGAAGTCTTCCTAGAAAATGGATCAGCAGTAGATGAGTAGTGTTTGCTATTGAAACGTCAGAATAAGCTGTTGATAGATCTTGTGAGTAGTTCTCATAACAACTCTCCACGTTTAATTACAAAAAAAATTTAATGACAACAGTGCTGTTTTGAAAAAACCATTTCTATAGCCACAAATTATGATTTTGGAAAATAAGACCATGAATCAATGATAGAAATTTTACCAATTGATCTGAGAAATGCAAAAAACACTCTAATTTATTACTTTTAAAAGTTGTAACATAGAATATACTAATACCCCTTTTAATGTATAATGGTCACAGCTGTAGCTGATGATGATCCTACTTTCGGTTAAATTCGAGGTGTTGATTCGGCATTAAATCAAGTGTATCTCATGATGTGTTCAATTTGTAACATTTAATTAACTTATATTTATCACTTATATACAGTTGTAATAAAGAAGACTACAAAAGCAATTTTTCGTGTTAAAACTATGCACAGCATACGACCGTGTTAACTAGTAAAAAAAGTGCAAATATGCTCACTGCTACAAAATATGATGTACAACCAACATCATTATGCATGTTTTATTTTTAACTGTACTACTAAATGTATGTTAATAGAAAGAACTTTTTTTCTATAATTATTTTTCTCCCAACAATAAATTTTCTTAAACATATCATTTCTCAACAGATAAAACATAGTGTAATGTAAACTTGTAATCACAAAGCACTATTTCATGAACGGTTTAGTTGTAATAAAAATAATACATTGTTGCTACCAATGAGTAATTAGTCAAACGCACGTATAAAAGTAATAATATTTATATATTTACAATATTTTAACATAAAACTTCAAGTGGAATGTTATTTTAAATATGTATTTCGTATTTCAAAGTGCACAATTTGTCTATACTTCTATATTTTTCATGTTTTTTTATTTTTGCGTTAAAAATATAAAGAGGTCTCATAAACCCAGGTCTTATACCAAACACAACAGATATATGTACGCGTTTCTGGATAATTATTTAAGGTAAGCCATGACTTATTTCATGAAAGCTAAAAGTAATACAGGAATAGTCTTTGAAAATTTTGTGCTAAAAATCTCTTGGACTATGGTGCTAAAGCTTGCTACCTGAAGTCTAATCAAGAAACTGTATCAATGGAAAGTAACACTTGCAAGATGTTGCAAAGACTGGAGGCTGAGCTGCAACAACCTAGTCCTGATACGCCAGGACAAAAACAGTATAGCTAAATGTTTAAATCTGACAGAAAAAAAAGAACGAGAGCCCATGTACTTGTGCCTTATATGTTAAATTACATAAAAATTCCTCTAGTAAATTTTGCACCAAGTAAAATAATTATTTTCAAAAAATAAAAGGATTCAGCTGCCTAGGGTATACAAGAATACAGAGAAATTCTGGGCTAAAATTTGGGTCAGTAGCTCAACGTATCATTTTGGTAGGCCACACAAGCCTGGTTTTTATTGGCTAAAGATGATGTGTAAGGGCTGAAAATTAACAGTTCAACGAAAGCAAGTACGTTAGATTCAACGAAAGACTTGTGTAAAAAGACAGATGTTTAAGGACTGACATATTTGATTAGGAACTTTTTACCAACAAAGAAAATAATGATAGCTGGCTACTGAAATTGAACGATAAATTGAAAGAGAATTTAAAAATAAAAAAAAAGGTTATCAAAGGGAAAAGAAGACAACTGTCTGAAAAATCATACATTAAAAAACATGATAAGAGTCTATTGGAGAAACCAAAAAATGAATGCAGGACTAGAGTTTTTTTAAGTCTGTAAATAATCAATGACATAGCACGTCATGGCAGAAAAAAATGAAGAACGAACTAAGATCAATAAATTCTAACTAAGAGTGAAAAGTTGTTCAGAGGCAAGAGTCTCAAAAGCAAACAAATCTGATCAAGAGAAGTTAAATACAAAGTCAGATTAGTCATCCATAGATTTAAAGACAAAAAAAATGCGAACTACTAGAAACTTTTGCTCCAATATTTCAGCTAGCAGTGATAGGAGATTTTTTCGCAGTAATACACAAATTTTATCATTGTACATGACAGCTTGATGTGAAGACAACGTTCTTAAATGGCACTGTGACGTGAAAAAGAAGTTGGTAAGGAGGTGCGTTGCGAGAACGACGAACACGTGTTCCTTCAAAAGACTTATATTCAAGATACCACGATTCTAAGGCAAAGTTGAGTGTGTGTTCCCTTTCAAGGCTCGTCATTGTCTCCCCTAGTTATCACCCAGTGTCTTGATTTGATAACGCTTGAGTCCCTTGGTAACGCCTGACCCTCTCGATAGCGTTCAACTGCCGAATCCCGAGAGTCGCGATTTGAGGCTCGCTGGGCCTTATATTATTTTGTTTCCCTCCTGTCAATGCCTTCTTACTAAAGTAGCCTCGCTGTTATTAGGGAAATTCAGTATGATATACTTTGCATATCGTACGTTACAGCACTCTGAATAATAAAATATGAATGAAGGTACCAGATGATTTCCCTGGTGTCCAAAAATTTAAAAGAACCAATGTGTGAAGACTAAAAAATTTTTTTTTACGATCTCAAAGTCAGTTTCAAATGCTAATATAACTACTGTTAAAATGCTGCTACTAAAATAAAATTGCTCAATTATGCCAGTAAACCTAGTATTTCTTAATGGGGATACAAAAAAAATTCTCAATCTTCATGCTACATGTAGATGACATGCTCATTGCCAGAAGCTATAACGAGGAATTCATAGAAGAGATAAACTCAAGAATAATTTTGAAATTATTGATATGTGAAAGCAAAAACTTACCTGGGAATACATGTCAAAAGAAATGAAGAGAAAAATTTCATAAAATTAATACAAAAAGAAAACACTTTTTTTAATGCGTTTTGAATCCTTTATAACTACCCTCCCATTACTTATTTTAATTATAATCTCAAAAGCTAGCTTTATATATTTATTAGAAAAATTCTTGTTAGCTTGATAATATTTTATAATCATGGCTTCTAAAAAAGTGTAATTAATTAGTACAAAATGTATCCTGTACATTGCAAGCCTGAGTAATAAAAAACATAGCTTGTTGTCGACAGGAGATAAGCTATAGCGATTCTGGCCCAGGTGGGCCCGAGTCGCCAGGCGATTTTGGCCCACTTCCTCGCCGTGGCGAGTGGCTCCTTTTTTCGGGAGTAGTGGTCCCTGCTGCAGTCAATGGGTAAGCAGGAGCAGTGGCTTTCTCGAATTCCTTGTGCGCGCGCTGCTTGAGTTTGCGCGCGCTGTTTGAGTTTATGCGCAATGTGCATTAGCGTCTGTAGCATCGCGTACGCCAGCTGGTGACGTGCAATGCAGTTTGAGTTTGCGCGCGATGCAATGTGCATAAGTTGTCTGCAGCGCTGATTTGCGCAGACTGTTTGAATGTGGGAAATCGTGTGCGAAATCGTGTGCAGCTTGTGTACGTGATAGTTATATGCATACAAAAACTTTTTTTGTGTTAGTGAGCGCGTTGCATGATAATGTAGGATGTGGAGTGGTGGGGAAATAATTGTTAAACACTTTTTGCTCCATTTTTAAAATTAGTTTATATTAAATAAAAAGTGTACATGATTTACAAAACGATTTTGTTAAACATGTTCTTCTTAAAAAACATAAAAATTTGGCAGAAAAAATTTTATCAGTATTTATATGATGTGCTTCGCTCAACCAACCACGTTGTAGCCGGTCATCTATGTAGGCTGTTGCTTTTGTCGTTTAAGGCGTTGATATGCTGCATAATATAAATCGCTATCTTGCTTTGATGACTTAATTGATATGCTAGTCAGAAACCATTGTTTTCATAAATGTGCTTTATGTAGGGCACAAAATAGTTTTTTCTTTTCAAAATTATTTTATTCGCGTGTAAGGCATACAGGAGAAGAGACTTTGTCTTCAAAGTCTTTGAAAGTACGATGCATTTGGGACAAATAGTAAACTTCACGTGTCAGGATTTAACTTATGAACTTAGCTTTATCACTTCCGTAAGTATAAATTCTTTCCAGGTTCTTGGCAATAGTTATTAGATGACACTTTAAGTTGTTTAAAGTAACATTACCCTCAAACCATTCGATTCCGTGAACTTCTACCGTCTGGTGATTACTATGCTTTTTTATATCAGACGGTAAATCATAAAAATTGCGAGGTGGCTTGATTATCCAATTGCCAACAACGTTTCCTTGCAAGGAAATCACTGAAAATTCTTTCGGTATAAAGTGTTTGTCAGCATTATAAAAGCCGTGAATACTAATGATGAAATTCATGATGTGTTTTGAAATTGTAAATATTAAAGTTAAAAATTATTTTTTTAATATATTCTTTATTTGACAAGGCTCTCTTTTTCACCATTGCTGTTACTACTTGTGTCACATGGGTAAAACTGAGTAAATAATAGTATACAACCTGTATTTATAACTTTTCTTCATCGGAGCTAGTGACATCGGCCCACTCACAGCGCTGCGTAAGATTGCGCAATCTCTCTCCATGAGCAAGTGTGAGATGTAGCTTTCCTTCTCTCCGAGTGCCTGAGCCGCTCTTGTGATTATAATCGGTCAGTTGAATAGCTTAGAAGCACAACTTTACTTGAAAAAATTATTTTTACACCTTATTCTTGAATTATAATTTACATATTCTAACTGTTCTTTATTATTATTGGCAAAGAAATTTTTAGTAAGGAAAAACTACTTTATACATTGAACTAAGCACATTTTTTTGATTTAATTAAAAATATATCCAATCCGTTATTGCAGAAACATTTCTGATAGCACAGGAAGAGTTAATGTTAAAGGCATGGTATTTCCAAGGCAAATAGGCTTCGTTAAGTTTTGCAAGCGCTAGGCATCCATACTTCTCAATATTAACGACTCTAAAAGTGTAGGAAGCATGAATGACTTGCACCTTTATTATATTCTATCATGTGGGCATATATCCATACTTGCATGTTAGTATTTCTTCCAGGTATTTTTTTTTTCAAGACCCTTAACGAAAATCGTTTTCGCGTCAGCAAGTTAAGTTTTAAATATATTAAGTGCTCTTTCATAGGAAATGTTTCCGACATTCCAGCTTATACCATGGAAATTTGTTATCAACCAATGATTTTGTTTCTTGTCCGCATGTAATGAATTTTTTCACTCAAAAGGCAGCTTAAGCACTATTAAAACTACCATTAAATCCCTATTTTTCCCAAGTTCGACATATAAAATTTCTTTAAAAAGAAACTTATTATTTGTAGTCTTAAGACCCTGGATGTCTACAATATACTCCATCACTAAAAGAGAAATATTTCTTCTTCGGTCGAGGGTATACAAACAAATAAATATAGCGTAAAAGTACATTATACTAAATACCCAATGAAGTATCCCGATCCTTTTATGTGAGTTGAGCATAACTCTTTACCTCAATACGTCCAAAATAGACTTTCACTGTATACATTTCATTGACGTGCGTGTTATACTTTGAAAACTTATGGCTATGTGCACTTGGTCATAAAATGCAGGTAGCAAGTTTGTCGGACCTTGGGATATAGTATAATTAATTTTAAGACTCTGTAGTCTTTAAAATTCAGTTGTATTTATAATATTTTTTTATTTGAATTCGATATATTTTACAATTTATTTACAATATATTTGACAATTCATTTACAATATATTTTACAATTTATTTACAATATATTTTACAATTTGTTTACAATATTAAAATTTAAATCATTCTAATTTTAACTTGCGACGTACTCTTTTTTTCTTTTTCATTTAATTTTCAACTTCTTCCTCAACCCTATTTCTTTTTAATAAATTCTTTACTTCAACTATTTCTGAAGATGATTCAATTTTCAGCTGCGTAGAAATGGATATGACCGCAACTTCTGACGAAGAGGTCAAATCGATAATTTGTGACACCTGTGCTGACTGGAGTGATGTGCTTAAGTCTAGAGGTACTCTTTGCGGTGAAATACTGTTAATTTCTGTTTCGAGAGAAAAAACTCTCAGTGTATGAAAGAGTTGGAGAGCCCGGTGATTCATTGCCTGAGAAACATGAATCCTTATAATTTGTTGAACAAAATAAAAAATAATGTTAAAAAAAGAAAGAAAAGAAAAAATCAGAAGAAGAAAATTTAAGAAGATTTCAAGAAAAAAGTTAAAAGTAATTAAACTCACTTTCTGTCGGCTGTAAAATTACCGATAGATTAAGTGGAGCTGTTTGCTCCTTAATATGCTCTACTGCTGTTGCTGCTCGAAGAGCAAAAAAACTCTCCGTGTACGATGGAGTTGGAGAGATCGGTGATTCTTGAACTATATCAGTTTCACCATCTGAGGAACATGAATCCTCATAATCTGTTAAACAAAATAAAAAAATAATGTTAAAAAGAACAAAAAGAAGAAAAGATATAAGAAGAAGCGCTTAGGAAAACTAGAGAAAATAATTAAAAGAAATTAAACTCACTTTCAAATTTACCATTTTCTACGTTGACAATGGGGGTTTCGGCTTCTGCCGGCTGTAAGACTACCGACATATCAAGTGAAGCTGTTTGCTCTATAATATATTCTGCTGCTGTGGCTGCTCGAAGAGCATCAAAAGTCTTAGTGTATGTAAAAAAAAAACGAAACTTACTGATAACTGCGGAGTTTTTATCACAAGTTGATGAAAGTATTCAGTCCACCCAAAAATCGTCGTCTATCAGTTTATCAGGAAATATTTCATCTAAGATATTAATAACACTGGCGGCATCTCGTTTAAAAAATTTCGGAACTCCAAATCCTCTTCGAGTTTAATCTCACTTGTCCGATAAACTGGTCGTGCTCTAGCCATTGTAATAGTTATATCCAACTGTATGGTTCAAAGCACTATTTCTAAATGATTGAAATCAAAGTGCTACTCTGCTTTTCTTAATTTTAGAGCAATAACTCCGATCCAATAAGAAAACAGCTGCGTTAGAAGAGGATGTATGCGCAATACTAAAACAGCAATTAGAAAAAGATACAAGTGCAACACCCGCCTCCACAGTCCCCTTCCTTCAAAAATGTGCAAAGTATGCGAAACTATGTTTTGTACCTATGGTATGCGCAAAAATCCTCTCCCGTGGTCTCATGCATACAGGTAATTTTTTGCATGTATGAATTTTTCCTTCTACGGTAAGTTTTTAAAATTTGCAAATAGCCAATCAGAAATAACTTACGCTCTCCTTTACTTTTTTACACACATTTTCATGCACTTTCTGGAGAATTTAAGAGCTGACCTTAATTTCAAATCATAGCTAGAGTATCACGCAAGGAGCCAGCTATTTGGAGAGAATTCACACAACTAGGAATCATCCTTCAACAAAATAAGGTACTTTTATTTCATAATTTATTTAGCTTTACTCTTTCTCACCCTCATCAGTTTTCTTTTTATTTTTTACATTTTATCAATCGCTTTAGCCGCAGAAATGATTGGCAAAAGTTCTATTTTAACTCTCTCCGCAGCAATAATATTGAGGGTTCTTTCAATTTAAAAAAAAATCTTTTTTATTAAAATAACACTTTAACCGCAGAAATGATGGTAAAGATCTGGTCTAACTCTCTCTGCAGAAATGATGTTGAGAGTTCTCAATGTCCTTCCTCTTGATTTAAATTTTAAAATTTTTTATTAAAATAATGTAGGTTTTTATGAACGTAATATTTTTTTTTACTGCACAAAAATGGTTAAAAAAACATCAACTGGTGATATTTGAAGGTACACTGAACGACTTTTTTGTCGTGCGATAAATACTTTCACAAGGAAGTATGAAGAAGAAGAAGAGCAGGCAATTGTAGACCTTGTAGACCCTGCGAGTCATGAAATACCTGTGTAGGAGGATCCCTTAGCAGATGCTGTGGAAGCTGTTTATAATGATCAAGATGCTGCTGCTGCTATGAATCCTCTTGGAGACGTTGCCCAAGAAGCAATTCCCACAGTAGATTTTTTTTTTGAAGAAGAAAAACGTAAGAAAAAAGTATTATCATTTTATATTAAATCTTTATATTTTGTAATATTTTCTTAATAATTATTTTGTTTCTTTTTTCTTAGGACAAAGCACTCTTACAGCATCTGAAGCTGCATGGGTAGAGGAAGTATTAGCTGTTAAAACGCCCTTAACAGCTTTACTATTGTCGGTTTCGTGGTGGATGGAGAAAAATTGGAGTTTTGAAACGAGCTCACAACCAATAAAAGAAGAAGAAGAAGAAGAAGAAGAAGAAAACATCTCGCATACACTGAATCCTGGTTGCTGAGAACTACAAAACAGTGAGTCTCGAAGATGTTAATAGTGCTTTCGAAGAACGAATCATGACAGCATTGATTGTTAATTTAAAATATTTAGACTTGAGAAATTTTTTTAAACATGCAGAAAAGCAGTTTTTTAACCGAAAACAACAGTCTCTAAGCAAACATGAAGCACTAAAAATTAACACAGTGTTGTCATCTGAATATGTTACAGTAAAAGATAACATTGAAAGTGCCGATATAAAATTCTTTAACACAAAGTTACAATCCATTTATCAAACAACTGATTTAGACGATTGGTTTGATAGGAATGTGCAACAACCAATTGAGCAAATTATGGATGACTTTATAGATGCTGGTTCTGGCTGGTTTTTACATTCCATATTAAATTTAGTCATTAACATCAATAAATTAAATCCTATGCGAGGTAGTTCATTTATAGATTTACCAGATTACATTAAAAAAAATGCTTGTGTAAATATTGTGAACACGGACAAACAATGCTTTAAATGAGATATTTTATTAGCATTGCATCCAGTAAATAAAATTGCAAATCATGTCTCCAATTATAGAAAATACGAAAACGAGTTGAATTTCAATGATATTAAGTTCCCAGTTACCCGTAAAAAAATTTCTTAATTTGAAAAACGAAATTATGTTCCGGTTAATTTACATTTTTTTTAAAAGAAAAGTAATACTTATAATGTTTGTCCTAGTAATTTATCAGGAAACAAAACAGAAAATCATGTTAACCTTTTACTTGTTGAAAGTTTTTATATTGATGATGAGGAGGATGATAATACAATCAATATTGAGAACGATTTAAATACAGAGTATAAATATCATTATGTTTGGACTAAAAATTTGTCACGTTTAATACGCAAAACAGTTGTCTGAGCATCAACATGCCAAAAACATATGTGACCGATGCCTTCATTACTTTTGGTCTAAAGATAAATTGAAAGCCCATGAAGAAGATTGCAAAAATGTGAATAGTGGCAAAATTATTCTACCTAAAAAAAAAAAGGATAAGCACATACTTGAATTCAAAAACTTTACATACAAGAACCGAGTGCCTTTCATTGTTTATGCGGACTTTGAATGTTTATTGGAATCTGTTGAAAATAAACGTTCGTATCAACATTATGTAGCGTATAGTATTGGATCTTATATCAAATGCAGTTATGATGATAGTCAATCAGAGTATAAAAGTTATAGACAAAATTATGTAAATACTGATAAGACACCTGCTAAATGGTTTGTCAATATTCTTTACCTTCTTGCTTTAAAACTGGAAGAATTGTATAAAATCCTATTAAGATGATTGATTTGACAACAGCAGAAAAGGTCATGTATGATCAAGCTTGCTTATGTCATATATGTAACCATCCCTTCAGTTTAGTTGATAAAAAAGTACGAGATCATTGTCATCTGATTGGAAAGTACGAATATTTTCATTTTTATTTTACTGTCACAATTTTTATTATTTCATACACCAAACAAAAAAATACTTTCTAAACGAAGTTCTTTATGTCACGTTACTCAGGGGGCTGGAATTTTAAAACTGACAGGTTTTTTTTTTTTTTTAAACAAAAGTGGTTTACCTTGAGTCTCTTCCTCTTAAGTTTCCCCCTTACCCCGTCCCCCTCACCAACAGTTCTCTATACACTTCCCCTCTTCCCACTATATATGTATATCTGCCAACCGTGCCGTGTTACTCTTCTGCACACCTTTACCAACCATTCCCCCTCACACTCCCAAGCAATTAATTTTTAAACATTTTAATTTTATTTTTCCACAATAATTTTTACTTGACTTTGAATTTTTTTCTTTTATAATTCTTAAAAAAAAAAAAAAAAAAAAAAAAATCATTTTCCAATAAAGAGATTTGAATCCTCGACCTCCTGCATATGAGTCCAGTACCTTACCTACTCTGCTACGAGTGCTACCGACTATGAGAACTCGGTTTCTTGTACTGATAGTGTGGTTGGTAACTATAACATTCCATATTTAAATGTATTCACTGATAATACACTTAATTATGTATTTGTTTTATGAATTATGTACTTGTTTTCTAAATAATACATCTACAAAAAAAAAAAAAAAAAAAAATTAAAATAAACATGTAGAGTAGAGTTGAACAACGTATCAATTAAAGAACGTATCAATGGTTGTTAAAGGCACGTATTTTGGATTCGACAAACAAATTATATTACATTATCACATAATTACATAAATAAAGTAATTCATTAAATTAATTATAATAAAATTATGTAAGATCATTATGTAAATATATTTCGAGTTTCATATCATTTTAATGGTTTATATGGGCTTTTATTTTTAATTTGGTAATCAGATAATGGCACAATGTCATTGAGTGATTATATAAAAACAAAGCAACAATTGTATTAATGGGCTATAAAATCGCAAAAAATAAGTAAAAAAAAAATTTTTTTCTAATTGATGAAATGAAATATAAATATAACATAAAATGAAATTACAAAAGACATGAATAAATACAATAGAATAAAAGAAAAATAAAATAAAAAAGGAAATGAAAAAAAAAAAATTAAATATTAAAATAAAAAAAAGAAATTAAATAAAGGAAATACAAAAAAATAAAAAAAATGTGATAAAATAAAATATAAAAAAAAATAAAACAAGAAATGAAAAAAAAAGAAAACAACAAGAAATAAAGAAAAAAATTAAACAAGAAATAAAGAGAAAAAAAAACAAATGAAAAAATTATAAAGGAAATCAAAACAACAAACCAGGGGGTATCAATGGGTCCTAGGACCCATGGTAAGAACGAAGTTCTTTAAACATGAGATGGGTATAGACACAATTTCTTAGGTAACAAGGGGGTCGCCAGACCCACAGGAAGAACGAAGCTCTGTAAACGTTAGTACTGCATTTATGTTGTTTACTAAAACAAAAACTTGAAAAACGAATGAAAAAAAAAAGAACATTAAGTAGTTTAGGACTCACGATAGTTGAACTTCATGAGAACGTCGTGCATAAATACAAAACTAAGAAACTGATATAAATTAACGACTCATAGATAACTTTAATTTTATGCCTTTATCTTTCGACAAACTGTCATCATATTAAGATGAAATGAAAATCATCGAAAGTAAATTCTCAAATGATGATAACTTCGATGTGAATCAAACAAATTTATCAAAAAGGAAAGACATATTGCCGTATAATTATTTATTCTCGTTTGAAAAACTAGAGAAAAAAAGATACCAACAAAACAAGATTTTTGTAGTAGCTTATACGAAGCTCATAGAACTGATGAAGAGTATGAGCATGCTAAAAGTATCTGGAATACTTTTAACATTCAAACACTTTGGCAGTATTCAGATTTATACTTGAAGACTGTTGTTTTTGATATTTGCCAAAGTTTTCGAAAATTTTTGAAACAATTGTCTCAAAGCATATAAATTAGACCAAGCTCATTATTATACTACGCCTGGTTTAACTTGGGATGCCATGTTAAAGTATATAAAGGTTTAAAAATATTTTTTAAATTATAATTTATCATGAAATAATAATATTGATGATTTTAATTGATTTAAGGTGAAACTTAAATTATTAACTGATGTTAACATGCTTATGTTTATTGAGCGCGGCATACGAGGTGGCATCAGTCAATGTTGTAATCGCTATGCTAAAGCAAATAATGCATACGTGAAAGAAGGCAAACGCGATGATATGGATGAAAAATGTCTAATGTTTTATGATGTCAATAATTTGTATGGTTGGGCCATGACGAAACCATTGCCTTACGCTAGTTTTAAATGGATTAAAAAGATTAACCCAACAAGTATTTTGAATGTAGTAGATGATGCTGAAATCGGGTATATACTCAAAGTAGATCTTGCTTACCCCGAAGCTCTCCATAACGCACACAAGGATTTGCCATTCTGTGCTAAGCACATGACACCTCCAGGATCCAAACAAAAAAAGTTATTGACAACTCTGTACGACAAAAAACGATACGTTATACATTACAGGGCACTCAAGCAAGCTGTGAGTCATGGTCTCCGTATAACAAAAATTTATAGAGCCATACAGTTTAATCAAAGTTCCTGGTTAAAAACATACATTGACTTAAACAGTCAAAAACGTCGAAATGCAAAAAATGACTTTGAGAAGATGTTGCACAAATTATTTAATAATGCAGTATATGAAAAAAACAATGGAAAATGAGCGCAAGCGAATTGATGTTAAGCTTATCGACAAGTGGGCAGGAAGAATTGGGGCAGAAGCATATTTTTCACGTCCCAATTTTTATAGTTGTGACATATTTGATGGGCAGCTTGTTGCTATACAATTAATGCGCATTGATATTTTTATTAAAAAATCAATATACATAGGATTAAGTGTCTTTGACCTGTCCAAAACACTTGTGTATTAATTTCATTACGATTTTATGAGAAATAAAATTGGGGATCAGTGCAAACTGTTGTATACTGACACTGATAGTCTTATATATAAAATAACAAATAAAAATATCTATAATTTAATGCGTGAGAATATCAGAGAATTGGACACGTGGGACAATCCTATCAACAATGACTTTAATATACCTTGTGAAAACAAAAAAACTGTTAGTCTTATGAAAGATAAATGCAATGGTAATATCATGTTAGAATTTGTAGGATTGCGAAGTAAAATGTATAGCGTGAAAATTCAAAATCAAAAACATTTAAAAAAGCTAAAGGTGTGAAAAGCTCCATTGTAGGAGCTACGATAACTTTTGAAGATTACATCAAGTATTTGACTGAAAGTTCTAGCATCACTCAAAAGTAGAAAATTATTAGATCGTGTCATCATCAACTATTCACTGGAAAAGAAACGAAAATTGCATTACGTGCACACGACGACAGACGATTTTTACATTCTGGTTGTACCGATACTCTACCATGGGGTCATTATAGCATAGTGGGAGATAAATCATCTAATAAGAGGAAAGGATTGATAGAAGGGGTAGCCAATCAGGTAGGAGAAGCTGCAAGGACTCTTCCTGTATTGGATCCCTCAAAAATAGACAGAGCACTAGCAGATGAGCCTATATTGGGGGGGGGGTCGGCACCAAATAAGGAGTCGTCTTGATCAGGCAAGCTCATTCTACACTCCAGCAGAGGTCCAAGTAAGGTTGAACTTGATCAACAGAAGCTGACATTACCTTTAAGTAAACCACCTCGTAAAAAACCTAAATCCTTTTTTTTTTTTTTTAATTTTATTTTATTTGTTTATTTATTTTTTTTTTTTATAGTAAAGATTTGTGCATATTCACATAGCATATGTTATGTTTGAATAATTTATGCTAACTTAAATGTTTTTTTTGTTTTGTTAAAAATAGATCTTGCAACACTTAACAAAATCGCTGACAGTGATTTTCTGCCAACGAAAAAACCTTCCGAATTGATTCCTGATCAAAATTACATGGTGTCAAAACTAAGAAAAGTTTACACTTAATTCAGACCCAAGATAGTTAAAGAACTTGACGATTACTTCCAAATTTTCCTGCTAACTAGAATAAGTGTAGCTTCGTTTAAAAACGAAGAATTATATAATGAATTATTGGATGCTGTAAATAAATTCAAGTTATTAATAGTAAACAATGGAAAACACATTATATTTTCTTATGTGTGATGTAAGAAAGTGAAAAAAATAAATTACAATTTTCTCTAAAATTTGAGTATTTATTTAAAACATTCTTCCTATGTAACATTTTCATTATTACTTGATTTATATTACAATCTTATGATTTTTTAACTTAAACTAATTCAAATATCTTAGTTATTTATTTGTCCAACTATTGTAAGTACCGTCAAAACCCAACCATTTAACAAAAACTCGATTGCCACGCCTTTGAAGGATCTTTTCTATAAGGTATACATCAGGATGTTTTGTTTTCTGCAGTTCTTGCTCGTAGAAACCTCCAGAAATAGGTTGATTTTAATAATCTTGCAGATAAAACGTTGTTGGATTTTTTGCTGCTACTTGCGTGATTGTAAATA
This sequence comes from Copidosoma floridanum, assembly GCF_036245765.1. Classification (NCBI taxonomy): domain Eukaryota; kingdom Metazoa; phylum Arthropoda; class Insecta; order Hymenoptera; family Encyrtidae; genus Copidosoma; species Copidosoma floridanum. Next base: position 3,527,205 of record NW_028321911.1, read on the forward strand.
TTTCTGTCGACCAATTCGGTGTATAACCTTTTTCGAATGCTTGTTTCGTCTTGCTGACGCGTACTTCATCGCCAATTTTAAATTTTGGCTCACTGCTATTTTTATATTTTTTAAAAAAATTTTTCAAAACTTGAACTTCATTTTCAGCAGTAACGTCTTTCGGTCTCAAACCAATTGGTCGATGCTTTCTATTGTTATATAATTTAACTAACGTTTGTATCTAATTTAACCACTTATAATTTTCTTGTAAACTAAATTTTTTCCACATTAAATCTTTTAAAGTACGATTAAATCGCTTGCATATTGAAGCATTAGGATTGCTGTAAGTTGAGTATAAATTTATTTTATATTTTTACATGAGATTTTGGAAGTTTGCATTATAGAATTCTTTGCCACAATCAGTTTGCATGTTTACTGGTACCCGTCCTTTTTTTAATATCGAATGCATTGCTGCAGTTGCTTCTTCACCAGTTTTTTTCTTGATGGGTACAGCCCATGTGTACTTGGTGAAAATATCTATCACAGTGAGCATATACCGATTTTCTTTGTTTTTGGAAGCGTAAGGCTGCATCTCTACAAGGTCTGCTTGCCAAGTCTCATCTAAACCACGTATGTTGAATCTTCGACGGGGATAATTACGCCTTGCTGCCTTATAAAGTTCCTCAACAACTTGCTCCATGTATTAGTTGTCTAGGTTTAAGTTTCTTGAATTAGCTTGAATAAATGGAAATTTTTTTTGTTAGTTGTATGTAAAAATTCTAAAGCTATCTATTTCTTTTTTCAAGTTTTTTAACCACTCCAACAAAGTAAGCATAATTTACTGCATCTTGAGGCTGTTCTGGTGTTCCAAGATTGCACAGTCTTTTATTATTTAAGTCATACTGTCCATCTGCAGTAAGTTTATATCCAATACCAGAAGGACCGTGGCCACCACTGTCGGTCCTACCCAATTTTTGACCGAATACATCGACATTCATTTTGAGACTGAAGAAATATTTACACACATACGTATATATATATATATATATATATATATATATATATATATATATATATATATCCTCCCTCGCAAAGCTCTTCAATAATTGATATAATTTCATTGTCATGACTTGTATTTCCTGTGGACTTTTCAGCTATTAATAAGCGTAAACGATCTACTAATTTATCGGGATCAATCCCAGTGTGTATGAACTACTTGTTGCATTATTCGAGCAGTTTTATAATGAGGTAGCAACGATCCAATTTTTTTAGGAATCGTGAGATTGAACATTAGAGCAATTATTTTATTAAACTTTTTACTATTATGGGTTCGTATAGCTCCAGTTTTTTTAAACCCTTTCCTATGAACACTTGAAGTTTGTAATATTATGTAACATTTTTTTAAATCCTCGTGTGTCAACAGAGATTCATTAGGATGCTTTTTGATAAGTAGCTCCATTATTATAGGAGTCATTGAAAAATTTAAATCATTCATTTTGATACGATTGTTTTCAAAGTCTATTCGTGAATCACCAAGCTTGTACATCGCCTTTCCTTTTTGTACTCCATACTTTAAATCAAATTAATCTTTCTGATTTTCATCAAGGTTTTGTAAATAAAAATTATTTGATGAATTCTTACTAATTTGCACTGAATCAACTGATTGATTCTGAATAGTACTATTTAAATAAGTATCATCATCACTTTCACTAATAGCAGACTTGAATGCTATATTACTTTAACTAAACTTTTCTCTGTTTTTTTTTAATGCTTTTCTTTATCAACTTTATTATTTTTTTCATCGTTTTTGTTATTAAAATAATTATGAGTAACAGAATTATAACTATTATTTTTTCGTTTTTTGTTTCGGCAACAATTTCCATCAGATGGGTCTGTTATTGGTTTAAAAGTGTCACTAAGCACTTTTTCAGCCTTATTTTTTCCAAACTTTAATAGTCTGTACTTATTTCTAATTGCTTTACGTCCCTTTACTAACTAATATGTAACGTCTTTCTCTTGTTCATACATAATGATAATGATGCTGACGATGATGATGATGATGCTTCAATGTCTTACGACTGACTGTAATGATTGCACTAGGTATGTCCAAAATGTACAGCAAAATTATCAAAACCTTTTCTGTAGCGCCTATTATTCATTTGTTCATCTTTATTTATAACAACAAATCCATGTTTATCATCATTCCAGCAATTACAGCATAAATTTTTAAATTAAATGTATAGCATGTCGGAGTTTACACGATCATTACACACAAGCTTTAAATTAACTTTATCTTGACGGAATAAAACTAAAAAATTAACGTCATACCTAACAAGATGCTTTGGTACTTGAGCATATGACTGACAAAGATAGAAGCAGTCAACATTTTTGTGTCTACCCATACAGAAAAGGCCTTTACATTGTTTTGTTTTTCACAAGCTATATCATCAAAAATCATTATAGAATTTGGTAAAGCATCATCCGGCGAAACTACAGTCTCATGTTCGCTAAAAGGTAAGTATTTCACACCCTCTATAGGCTCCAATAAATCTTTTAAAACTTGTGTTTTGGCTGATGCAGCGATTCAGAATACACGTTTTCAAACTTAACTCTATTGGGATGCACGATTAAAGCCAATAAGCTATTAGTCTTACTACAATTAGATGGACCACAAAATACAGCGTGAACACCATCGGGGAGTAGTTCACCATGTTGATTCGAACGCTTTTCTTGTTTTACAATAGCGTCAAAATTTGGAACTTGAAATTTTATGGATTGTTCTTTGAATTCCATGTCTACTCGGTATGAAGGATGAGTGACAACTTATCTTTTAATTGAATAGTATAACGCTTTTATATTTTGAGCTCTTTATTGTAACGAATTCGTCTACTATAAATACATTATTTATTTTCTCGAACGCTTAGCCATAATTTAACCTCTGAAGACTAATCATCATTATAAATCATCATAATCATGCATCGTTAGAGAAGACGAGGTCTTGTAAATAAATTTATAAATTCTTTACCAGTAGAGCTTTATTTGCCTGGATATCAGTATTGTGGGCCTGGTACTAAGCTTGCTAAGCGTTTGATTAGAGAAGATCCAGGAGTTAATCCGCTGGATGCTGCGTGTAAAGAGCATGATATAGCATACTCAAAAAATCGACAAGATTTAAAAGCCAGACGCAGAGCAGATAAAATCTTAGCTGATAAGGCTTGGCAAAGAGTTAAAGCTTCAGACTCAAGTATTGGTGAAAAAGCAGCAGATATCTTTGTGACTGGTGCTATGAAGCTTAAAAGTAAGTTTGGTATGGGGCTTAAGAAGGAGAAGAAGAAGAAGAAACATTGTAAAACAGAAGGAGAAGAAAAAAGAGTAGCTTAAAAAAACAAGGTAGTGCTTTAAGAGCAATGATTAAAGCTACTTCACAAGACATGAATACCAATAGCAAAAACGCTCAAGATGTCATTAGTAGTGCTTTGAAAGGTGCTCGTACTGATGTTAAAAAATCTGGTGGTGAAAAGCATGTTAAAGTTCCCCGCATCTTACGCCTTCCTACTTTAATTGGTGGAGCTCTACCTCTGATACCCTTGTTTGCTGGTTTGAGTGCAACAGGTGCTATAGCAAATGGAATAGCAGAAATTATTAAAAGCATCAATGCTACTAAGTCAGCCAAAAAGAATCTAGCTGAAAGTCAGAGACATAATCAAACCATAGAAGCTATTGCCCTCGGAAAAGGTCTTTTCCGCCCTCTGGTGGTTTTGGAAGGCTGGTACTTCCTCGGGCAAAAAAGCAGTTTTCCGATACTTGTTCGAAAAGTCTATTTTACAAATCTCGTTACAGACCTCGCCTTCAGCTCGGGCCACAAACCTATCGGTTCGCAAACAAAGACTTTTCAAACTCGTAGGAAAACTACTATTATCTCAGACCTTATAAAACTGGATTAGGAGTCTATTTAAAGCCTTACGTTGGAAAAAGTTTAAAGAAAAAAAAAAAACAAAAAAAAAAAAAATCAAAAAAAGTTAAAAGCAGTAAAATTACCTAATCAAGCTGTGACCAACATAAATTTGATAAAATATTCTAAAATCTTAAAAATCCCGCGTTTTTGTGGAGTATTCATGAGAAACAACTTACCTGCTGATGGCCCGTGCTTTTCTAAAACAGCTATAGTAAATCTTGATGATAAGAATGGACCTGGAATTTACAGGGTGGCTTATCGAGAACGTGGTAATAATGTTCTATATTTTGACAGTTTTGGAGATCTTCAGCCACCTATCGTCTTAATGTTATATCTAAAAGTTAATAGGGTAAAATACAATCATAAGCGTTAACAAAAATTTAACTTTTACAACTGCGGTCATTTGTGCTTAAAGTTTCTTTCAAAACAAATATAATTTTCTTACATCAAGAGAAACCTCTTAGTTATACTTTGACAACGATGGAAGAAACATTAACACTAAGCCTTTCTGGTACTTCTTCTGTTTTAGAAGCACAGTATTTTCCACTTATTGAATTATCGCCAAAACACAGCTACGTTCTTGGCTTAGTTAAACTTTTTTCATTCAACTCAATTCCAAATATTAATGAAAATTGTAATAAATCTTACGTTGATAATCAAGTTATTGTATTACCAACCCGTAGTTATGAGATCGAAGATATTAAGTCATTTTTAATTGAAGTATTAGAACCTTGAAACATAACTCTTGATATTACGCTGAACAATAATACGCTTTGAAGTGTTATCAAGTGCAGCCATACCATTGACTTTAGACCTGAGGATTCTATAGGTCGTCTTTCAGGTTTCACTCAGCGATTTCTTAATAATAACACCACTCATATTTCAGACTTATCTGTAGCTATTCTAAAGATAAACGCATTAAGAGTTGAATGTAACATTATGAGAGGAGCTTACATAAATAGCAACAAAGTGCACACGATTCATGAATTTTCTCCAGCTGTACCACCAGGATATAAAATTATTTAAGTTCCTACACAAATAATTTATTTACCGATTATTGGACGTATTATTAATCATATTCAAGTCCGTATAGTAGATCAGGACGGTAATTTAGTTAATTTTCGTGGTGAAGTTATCACTATAAGATTGCATATAAAACCCTGTTCATAATGGGTATCATTAATAATCAAACAAATTATAAAGGTAGCTCAAGTTGCACTCCAGCACTCAGTCAACGACGAGCTCTCAAACCGTTGAGATGTCAGAAATAATAGTTCATAAAAGCATCGAGACATCTAAGAAAAGAGCCAACACGTCAAAAATTAACTCATCAAAACATACAGTTTATGAAAAGTCTCGGTTTAAAAATAAGAAGCCCTGGTGGAAAATAAGTTGGATACTTTTTTGTTGTATAAAAAATGGACGAGATTCTAAGTATTCAGTCTCCAGTTGCATTTGATAAATCTATTGCGCACTATGAGATTCATGCTCATCAGCCGTATTCATCTTCAACATATGGTAACAGGGATGAAATTCGAATTTCAATTCAACATCGAGATTTGTGTCTTTTACCATCCAGAAGTTCTTTACATGTTTATGGAAGATTGGTTAAAGCAGATGGAAATACAGCAGTAACAAATACTGCTTTGATAAACAATGCAATCTGCCACTTATTTGAAGAAATAAGATATGAGATAAATGCCATAGAGGTTGACAAGTGCACAAATGTTGGATTAACAACCCTCATCAAAAATTGGTTATCAATTCGTCCTAAACACAAAATTTATGATAAATGCCAGTTTGCTTAGTGTTGGAGAAGAAGCTGATGATCCTACTAGTGATAACGGCTACTTTGATATCATGCATCCACTGAATATCATTTTGGGGTTTGCTGAAGACTATCGTAAAATAGTGGTTAATGTAAAACATGAGCTTATAATTACAAGAGCAGGAAACGATATACATGCCGTGTTGCAAACTCCAGTTAATGCTAATGCTGCTAATCCCGCGGCCGTAGCAACTTGGGAAGACTTAAAAATAGTTATAATAAAGCTCGAGTAGCTTATGTCATTTGTGATAATGTCAGATTTTTATAAAATTCGTTTATTAAATTATCTGCAAAAAGACAAGTTTATACCTGTGAGTTTTCGAACTTGAGAATTATATGAGTATCCCCTGTTATCTAGCACATCCAAACATATATGGACAGTTTAAACATTAAATTAGTTGGAAAAGCCACGTTACGTTATTTTAGCCTTTTAAACTAACTGTAAAAATCAGAAAAATGTAAGCGCTAGTATGTTTGATCACTGCAACATAAGAAATGTGAAACTCTACTTAAATTCACAATATTATTCTTATGGTGATCTGAATCTTGATATAAGGCGTAATCAGTATGCATTACTTTATCATATGTATGCTAATTTTCAAAATTCATACTATGGAAAAGATTGTACACCTTCACTGGGCAAACAGCACTTTCTCAATCGAATACCTTTAATCGTTCTCGATTGTTTGAAACAAAACGAGTCATTGAAAAATGCTCCAGTAAATGTGAGGCTAGAATTTAAGTCGCATACAAATTTTCCTGCCAATACGTCAGCTTATTGCTTAATTTTGCACGACCGTATAGTTCAATACAGTCAAATGAGTGGGGATCTCAAGAAACTTGTGTAGATACAAAGTTGATTCAGGGCTTTGCTAGCATCAGTTTACTTTTAACCACAATGGATAAGGGTCAGAGCAACAGCTGGAGTAAAGAAGAAGCAGAAAACAAACGACAACAAGAAGAGTGGGAAAAATTTATGAGAAGAAATGAGAAGAAAGACATAAAGGTTGATAAAACAAGATCTGTGGAAAAATCAAAAGATAAAGACTGTAAAATTGTTTGAAAATTAATATGTTTAATAAGCTTTACTTTAATCAATATGTCACATAAACCGTGTACGTGTTATTTTACAACTAATGTTAAGTATCAAAAAATCTTAACTAAGGATGATAATTACAAAAAAATAAAAAAGCAAAAAAATTAAATATTATAATTGCGAAAGATGAAGTATTTTGTGGACATGCAAGGTTTCAAGAAACCGGGTAATGATTATGTGCTCAAAGAATTGGCTATCCTTCTGCTCAATACTAACGATGCAGAAGCCCAAGTATTTCTTTTTAAAGCATCCTTCAGTTGGCGAAAATTACCCTAAAAGTTAAAACATGAAAACTTATACCTTAAACTTTGCTATCATGGACTAACCTGGGACTCGGGAAAAATTGAGTGTACACAGATAGGAAATATTTTACGGGAGAGTCTTGAAAATGCTACAAAGATACATGTCATTGGAGATCTAAAAAAAAAGTGGCCTAAAAGATTTGGCTTTAAGGTCACTGATATGACAGACTATCCATCGTTCGAGCTCCCAAGATTGGTTACTACTTGTACACATCACAATGGAGCCTATAAATTCATGTGTGCTCTTTATAATGTGAAGCGAACGAAAAATTTTTGCTTTAATATGGAATGGGTTAATGTTGATGATGATGATAATAATAATAATATAGAGCTGTAAGAATTTATTGTATTGTATTTGAAGAACAACATGTTGAACAAAATTGTTTTGTAAATCATGTACATTTTTCATTTAATATTAACTGATTTTAAAAATAAAACAAAGAATGTTTAACAACTATTTCCCCACCACTCCACATCCTACATTATTATGCAACGCACTCGCTAACATAAGAAGTGTTTTTGTATGCATATAACTACAGCTATTTAGTGATACCATGAAAAGAGAAAAAAAAAATTTTTTGATGTTTCGTCCCAGGAGCACGCCAGGACGCATAAGTGAGGCTGATGACGTGCTCCCTGCCTTAGACACCTATATCGGTGAGGATACCCTAGCTCAATCTTAAACGCCCTTATATATTAACCAACATGAAAATCCGGGCACTTGTGAGAAGGTCAAGTTGAATGGTTAGACACCTAGCGGATGGTTGGAGAAGGACGGAGAGCCGTAGTATACATGTGTGTGTGAGGGTCACGTTTTTCATGGAATAAATCACTATTGCAAATGGTGATTATACTTCAACGTGTATAACTATGTGAATCTAGAAGGATGTGCATTTCCTCGCTGTTTCCTTTATTTTCTAACTGCTCAATAACTTCATGTAAAGGATGATCTATGTTGACTGTAGTCTTTACTGTTATTTTATAGTCCAACTTTATCGTAAAGCCTGGAAAGAATACGGTATCAAATTACTTTTGATTTATGAGTCTATTTTAAACATTTGAGATACATGATATGGAAGATCAAACATTGTTTCTTTATTATAGGTCAAATTTTGTATGGTCTAGGTATTTCTTGCTTTTTTTTTAATTTCAACATAAAGTTCAGTTGGCTTGTGTCCTTTTAGTTCTTGCTTAATAGTTATTTGGGGTTCTACGATTAGTTAACTGATGGTGCGTTTTAGAAGTTTATTCAGGACACTACCTTTTAAAGTCTTTTTGAAACAGCTTCTTGCTTTGCTGATCACTATTGCTATTATATTTATGAAAAAAAAGTTTGTTTTATCTCCAACTTTTGGGTTCGTACTTTCTTTATAAGATTTATTATATTATATAGATAAGTTACATTTAGTTTTTGTCTGAGCTTGTTTATTGCAGTTAAGTTTTCAAATTCGTTGTATAGCATCACAGAAAGCATTAGTGTCTTTTAAGTTTGTTCGAGTCCTTCAAGCAATCCCACAATGATCTAACTTTGGCCGTACTATATTTGTTTTTAAGTAAAAAATTCGTCGAGGGCGCCTGACCAGTTAAGGTACACTTATCACTTGCTTGGTCACCACCATTTTTTTTAACGTTATTGGCAGTGCTTAAGATTTAATAGTCGTTAAAAAAGATGTTCTTACTATTTCCTTTATCTGAGTTTGTAATTTTGTTTTCCTCTTTTTGTCTATTTTTTCTCGACCCATTATCATAACTCTTTATTACGGTAATTTTTTTATTTATATTGTTTTGCATATAGCAAAATGGTCCTACTAAATTTCGAGTTAATGCATCAGCATTGGTTTTGAGTTTTCTTGGTTTGTATTTGAGTGTTCGCAATCAACGAATTTCAACATCCAGTGCATTAAACATTGCTCTGCGTTTTTTCTTCTATGCAATTTATTAAATGGCTCATAACTCGCATACAAAAACAAATTTATTTTCTTATAAATACGAACGAAAATGATGCATTGCGTACAGTCCAGCCAAGCATTTTTTTAGTAATAAAACAATTTATTTTGGCTTTATTAAGAGGTCTTGGTACATAGGAAACAGGGTGGTCAAACTTATCTTTTTATTGATTTAATACTACTTGAGTGGCGTGGTCAAATGCATCTGTTGTTAATTTGATCGATTTACTTAAGTCGGAAAACTGTAAAATAAGCTCTTGACATAGATGGTCTTTTAGTGTTTAAAAACTCTATTCTCTTACCTTCATTCATTTAAATTTTTCTCCCTTTTCTAATAAATCTGATAATAGCTAAGCTATTTAAAAAAAATTTTGACTAAAACGTGTGTAGTATCCTGCTCACATCAGAGCGCGCGGTGGCTCAATCGGCTAGATCGTAGGTCAGCACGTGGAAGATTGTGGTTTGATACCTAGACAGTGCGACTTTTTGGGGCAAGTATCTTTGTAAATTTTTACATGTGCTTTCTCACCACGCAATTCTCCTCAAAGAGGAAATAAGTTAGGTTCTCGCAGTAAAATTGCCTAATATCCCCTTACCCCCTCCCAGTAATAAGAGGCCTCCCATCCCACTTTCGTTCCTTGTAACAAGCGCTCAGTGCCCCAAGAAGTATCCTTTATATGAGCTGATGTTGTAACATTCTTACATTAAAAAAAAAAAATCAAAATAAAACTACAGTTCTGTGAAGAATATTTTCCGAATAAAAAGATCTTAAAAACTCAAAACTAAAAACTTAGTTATAGCCTTTTGAGGACATTAACTGCCCGTTTTTTTTTGAGTGCCATAAGTTTTCCTTCACCAAAATGCGTTTGCTTTACCCAGATGCGTAAGTTTCTCTCCTTTTTTTACTTCGAGAGCGAGCTCGCCTCCAAAATTTACCATTATCTTGCTTTTTCTCTTTTCTCTTGTGCCCTTTTTGTCTTCTAGGAAAGTGGTCCCAATGGACCTGTCCAACGCTGTATACGTCATCTGTACTACGCCACTATACCGTTAATAGTAGGTTTGCAAGTTATTGTTATAACTTTAGTAACATTAAAACAATGCCCATGCTGATGAGGTTTATTCAATAGAACGTATCAGAAAATGTTTTTTGTTAGCAGAATTAACCTATACTTTATGTAATAGACTTGTATCATTGTATTTTTTTTCCTTGAGTAAACTATTAAACACGAATCTTATCTTGAATGAAGATATTTAGTAAGCTTGTTACAATAACAGAGCACGTTGACTTTAAAAACTGTTACATATTTTTATACTGATATCTACCACCACTATTCCATCGAAATAATTATGTTAATGTATTTTACAAGATTTTTAAGATTTGAAAGTATGCAAACAAAAAATCTTAGTTACTTTGAGAGCATTCCAAATGACGCGATAGTGTCACGCAGTCGTATTTAAAACCAATACTTATGTGTCACGCGATACCCAAGTGTTGCGTCATTCGGAATACGTCCAATAATGAGCGTAGTTATGCTTTTTGTATGGGGCTAATAAGAGTTTGTTATGGTAAAAGAAATAATACTAGACAACAGATCACTTTTCAATCAGTTTTAATATATTTGTGTAAAAAAATAAAAATGTATGGTCTTACAATGCTTTTTCTTTTGGATAATCTTAGCATACCGGAGGTCTTTTAGTATAAAAAACTTTCATAAACCCCATCAAAAATAATAACTACGCTAATTAAAGTAACTAAGATTTTTTGTTTGCATACTTATAAATCTCTAAAATTTTGTGAGGTACATTAACATAAGCATTTCGATGGAATAGTGGTGGTAGGTATCGGTATAAAAATATGTAACAGTTTTTAAAGTCAACGTGCTGTGTTATTGTAACAAACTTACTAAATATCTTCATTCAAGATAAGATTGGTGCTTAATAGTTTACTCAAGAAAAAAAAATACAACGATACAAGTCTATCACTTATAGTATAGGTTAATTCTGCTAACAAAAAAACATTTTCTAATTGGTTCTATTGAATAAACCTCATCAGCATGGGCATTGATTTAATGATACTAAAGTCATAACAATAACTTGCAAACCTAATATTAACGGAATAGTGGCGTAGTACAGACGACGTACACTACGTTTGCTCGTGAGCTATACCAATTTGGTATGAGTCCCAAGCTAACTTAGTACGTGAGATTCGATACTTCTGCAGTGCCTCAAAGGTGCTACTGTGAAGCAGAAGCTACAGTAGTGCGTTTTACGATCTACAGTTGTATGTAGGTCTTTATACTACCGTAGCAGACTCTTGATACTAGCGTTGCGTTCCACGGGCGCTACTGTAGTATGTGACGCTCTGTACTCCAGTAGTATACAGATACGCATACTGCCATAACATCAGAGCTCTCTCTGTGTACAACGTTAGGGGTAAGCCACATGCAAGTTTCAAAGCATGGCTATTAGTTGTTTCCTGGTTGTCAATAATTTCAAAAATTTAGTCTGACAATTACAATTCAAATTTTTTGGTAGTAATTGTTGTGATAATCATGATTGTAACTTCAGGGGTACTTATTCTAATTATTTGTCCGGCCTTGGTAACCAGATTAGTTATTTCTAGAATTAAAATTTAAACTTTGTTGTACATAATAATTATAAGGACTCTTAATTGTAGGGTAGTGAGGGAATAGAGGAGCGATGGGTCTTATCATGAGAGGTGTGGGTGGTCTCGCGCGTCCCCGCTTCCCTAAAAGTGTAACTATCTAAAGCTTCTTGCTAGAAACGACGAGTTAATTTGGGGCTGTTACTCGGGGGACGTGGTCGATCAAGCTCGTACTGTCTGTAAATTAAGGGTACTTATCCTGCCAACGTCATGCGTGGCCGATTTGGCTAAAGTTCGTGCCTGGGTTTGTTTAAGACACTGATATTCGCATTCCAAGGTACCAGGGTTTAGCACCAGAAGGCAGCACGAATAGCTAAGGCTGCTGGCGTTTGTGGCAGGGTGTCGTCGACTGTGAGATCCATTTTTCTATAGTTGTTCCCAAGCACGGCCTATTAAATCCGTAAACGAACTAAAGATAAGTACCAAGCAGGCTTCGTTAGCAATAATTATTTCGAACGCCATAACATCTTATGTGTATCATGTGTCTTAAACAAATAATATAACACGAGTGGGTTGCACACCGTAGCTTCTTTTGCGAATGCGTGACTAATTGTATTACGTATTCTTTAATCGATCATTGCCCAATACAACTCTGATTATAATTTACTCCCATTGACTTCTTGTATTATTGCATGTGCAACCCTTCCCCACAATCCCGTGAATTTTGTACTCTATCGACTCATAGTCCTCACAAAACTTATGAACTTTACATGGGCGCTCGACAAGTTTGCTCTAAGATGAGATATTAATAAAGGTTCTGCTCATGCATGGGATATACGACGTATGTTACTAGAAGTAGTATACGAGTGCGTAAGCATGCTTATAACTCAAGTAGTAGAAGAACCCCACGGGGTAAGATTCCTAATAAAAAACAATAAAGTAACAATTTGGAAATGTTAGAAGCAAACGACAACAACATGAATCAGGAGAGGCACATACAGTAGGAGTGGCTAAATAATTAGGCACAGAAGATACAACAGCTGTAATATCATCGCACAGCACAAATTCAGAAATGTAAGCAGATGTGACGAGCCAAGTTAGAAAGACAACAGACCTAAATCCAACATCTGCAGGCACAGATTCGAAATAAGAATGCAGAAACTGAGAGACTTTGCCATGCAGTTAATCCCACCAATCAAAATCCAGGTTACCTGTGAGATCAGATACCCGAAACATGCACTATTGTAAGCAATAATCAACATTTCAACGTTGAGGTAAGGGCACCCGAATTTCGCGACAAAAACATGACTGATTCGCTGGAGTTTTTGTAGGAGGTGAAAAAATCTTGTTTGATTCGAAACATTATAAAAGAGAAAAAATTAAATATTATTAATGTTGCGATACGCGAAAAAGCTCAGATATAGAATGATATGCAAAATTGATTTGAGAGTTATGTAAAAGTCCAGGAAAGTTTTGAGAGTTACTTCTACAATGTAGCAATACAAGTGATTGCAAAGCAAAAATGGATGAGTCAAAGATTTTTGGACCTAAATACAAATCATAATCTGAGCACATTTTATCATCAGCAAATAAAGGAAGCGGTTTATTTGCGTCCAATAATGTGTGGATTCGAAACGAACTTCTTATTAATCAAGCAAATATCCGAAAGTGTTCAGAAGCATTGAGCTTCAACTGATTATAATGATTCAAATTTTATAGCAAAGACCTTGATAAATCTTGAAATTATTGAGTCCAGCAGAACTAGATTTAATACACGTAAGCAATATAACCAATCACAAGGCCAAGGAACACGAGAAAATTTGAATACACGGCAGATACACGTCGGTGACAGGTTAAGCTATAGAAATCGTCAAAATATACACAAGCATGAGCATTCTTCATACGTGATTGATCCAAATCATAACATAAGATACCCAACTAGATTAGATAATAGACACACTAACGTACAATATTCACAGCAGATACCTAATATTATGCTACTAGGCACGTGCTTTTCACCGCCAAACTATCAAGGTTATAATCAAATATCAGAAACAAGAATTTAAACTCAAGATAGACGCATTGAAATGTGGTCCTTGACGCATTAATTTAACTGTAAGTGGATTGATGAAATGGCACATGATGTTATGGAAGACGAAGACTCAATGTCTAAGAGCAAAAAGTATACTAATAAAATAGCACCATCGCCACATATTCTATGTAAAGTGGGGAATAATTATCTTTGGGCGTTGATTGATTTAGGGAGTCAAATAAGCGCAATTTCCTACGAATGTTACAGTAAGATAAATAAAGAAGGAAAATTTCTTTAGTTACCGGTCTCTAACATGGTGGTGTCTACGGCTATCAGCAGTAAAACAACGTGCGTAAAAAATCAAATATTTATTGAAATGACTATTGCCAATATTAGATTTGGATTTGGGTTTTTGATTATTCCATTTTTGAGCAGTGATATGATATTAGGGAATGATTTTCATTTAAAAGGTGGGATAGTAATTGACTACTAGCGCAAAAATATATATTTCAAGAACCAAATTGTTCCGATCACACTTACGTTGTTCAAATCGGATTGGGTGGAGAGGCTGCTTCTCCTGAAAAATGAAGAGAAGACATATGTATTCTTGATAAAGAAAAGTGAAATTTCTAATTCCAAAGATTTAATAGTAATTAACGATGTAAGACAGCTTGATGACGCGATTAACAATGTATTTTTTTGTAAAAATAATGATGAAAGCCTGTCGAATAACTCGATTAGTCGTGGTCATGACAATGAAGCAATTTCAGAATTTGAAAATGAAGTTTTACAAAAACCACTTAAAGTTATGAGTTATTGGAATAAATACGTAAAGTTAAAATGTAAATAACAACAAAAAGGAAGAGGTGAGCTTGTTTGCAAAGTACGATTTGATTGTGAGTAACTTCTTAACGCTGAGTGTGGAGCAAAGGAAAATGTTTCAAAATACATTGCAGCGATTTGAAAGTTTATTCTCTGACAAGCTTGGGTGCGCAAGAGGCTATGTTCATACAATAAAACTCACAACTAAGAATCTTGTTATAAGCTGAACTTATCTGGTTCCCTATTAGATTCGTGATAAAGTAAGAAAATGTATTGCAGAAATGCTAGAAGCTGGGATATTAGAACGCCCAACGAGCCCTTATTGTAACCCACATAGAATAGTTCGCAAAAGTGACGGCAGTATAAAAGTATGTCTCGATGCCACATTTTTGAATAATTACGTTAAGAATGATCATGAGTCCCCTCCTCTTACTTCTGACATCATGCAAAAATTTCATCAGTGTAAATTTTTTTCTAAAATTAACTTGATGAAGGGTTATCGGCAAATACCACTGCACAAAGAATCGCGCCCGTCGACTGCATTTCTGTTTAACACAACGATGTATCAGCTTATTTGTGTTCCATTCGGGTTAAAAACAGCAGACAGCGCGTTTAGTCATGCCCTTACATTCACCCTTGAGTCTGATGTACGAATTATAAGTGTTTTTTAAAGATATCCGGAAGGGCGAGAAAATGAGGACACGTCAAATAAAGAACGTGATCACCAAATTAATATTAATAGGAAATCGTTGAACTACGTTGATGATTCGGTGGTTGGAACTCAGACATTTATTGAGCACATCAAAGTAATGCAAATAATTTTTTCTAAGTTAATGACCAATAATTTTGCCCTTAGAATTGACAAATGGGAATGTTTTAAGAAGGTACTATTCTCAGGTCGTGTTCTATCTAAAAAAGGTATCATCTCTTACCCAGAGTGGATGAAAATAATCTCGGAATTTGAATGCCCCGAGATCAAAAAATAATTCCAGCAGCTATTAGGATTTTGTAATTATTATTGTCAGTTTGTATCTAAATACAATAATTATGTAACTCCTTTCCAAAACTCAAAAGTGACGCAAATAAGTGCTGGATGGAGGTGCACAGTCGGTCATTAAACGACCTAAAAGATATTTTCATACAGTAGGTATGTTTGTCGCATGTCTTGCTGGGAGCACTATTTAAGGTACAGACAGACGCAAGTACTCGAGGGATAGGGGGAGTTTTTTATGAATTTGATACCAAATCCAATCACCGCGTAATATTTTTGGTAACCCTATGCCTTAATCCAGCAGAAACAAGATATATGACAACAGAGCTTGAGCTGCTGGCAATCGTTTATTGCGTTACCGTGAATATCTAATCGGCGAGCATTTCAAAATCATAACAGATCACAAAGCCTTAACTTTTTTAAATTCAACAGTTTTTTATAGCTCTAGACTTATTAGATGAAGTTTAATTATGTAGCAGTATTCTCATTCAGTTTCCTATTGCAGAAGGTCGGAGAACAAAGTTGCAGATTTTTTAAGTAGAAATCTGGGTGGTAAATTGTGTCAAAAAACTCAGGATAAGCTAATAATTTCATCAATACATCAACTATGTATCCCGGAGTATAAGCAAGGCGATACAGAAGAAGGCACGTTATTGGTAATGGCGTTATTTAAAAAAAAAACATCTCTCAGAAATATTATTAAACATTAAGCCCAATAACAAACACTGGATCGTTTTTGTAAAAATGTTTTTGAAAAATTGAAGAATGAAAATAACAAAGGGATTTGATTTAAAATTTATGATGATATTTTATTTCACAAAAACGATACAAGCGATCAATGGCAAATTGTTGTACCAGAAAGATACAATCTTTATTAATAGATTAGACCCAAGCCAAATTAGGTCATTTAGGCGTGTACAAAACACTGATATACTTAAAACGAATGCTTAACGTCATAACACACTTTAGCACTCGATTCACACCCATAGAACTACATTTCGGGAAGTCTGCCAATGATAAGATTGCTGGAATAGTGAAATTTCCGGAGCCTTGTAGGATTGACCATAAACAGATATTGATCATTGCAAAAAAAAGATACAAAAAAAAGTTTGGAAAGCAGATTAAAAGAGCATAAAGGTTCTAAAGTTAATCTCAAAATCAGGGATTTAGTGTTACTGCAGGTAAGACATATATCAAATGTATGAGATAAGATGACACAAGAGTTTTTCCACCTCTTCAAAGGGCCCTATAAAATTTCAAAAGTCCTTGGAAAAAACACATTCTTTTCGATAGACAAGGACAAGGTAAATAAAGGAATTGGACTTTACAATCGAGGAAGCCTTCGAAAGTATTATGTAGTGACTGATGATAATGTTAAATAGAATTTTTCCACCCTCGGGTGGTTTTGGGAGGCTGGTACTTCCTCGAGCGAAAAATCAGTTTTCCGGAACTCGTTTGAAAAGTCTCCTTTACAAACCTCGTTACGTCCCTCGCCTTCGGCTCGGGCCGCAAACCTCTCGGTTCGCAAACAGAGACTTTTCAAACTCGTAGAAAAACTATTGTTTCGCAATAGTGTGCGGAAAATAGGTGTTTTCCGCACTGATATTAGTGTGGAAAATCGATTTTCCCACATAGTGTGCGGAAAAGGTATGCGGAAAATACTTTCCGCACAGTGTGCATTAAAGGTGTGCAGCAAAGGTTTTTCCGCACAGTATGTGGAAAAGGTGTGTGACAAAAACCGTTGCAGCACACCTTTTCTGCACACTATGTGAGAAAATTAATTTTTCACACTAATATCAGTGCGGAAAACACCTATTTTCCTCACACTTATTGCAAAATAGTTGTCTTCCTACGAGTTTGAAAAGTCTTTGTTTGCAAACCAAGAGGTTTGCGACCTGAGCTGAAGGCGAGGGACGTAACGAGGTTCGTAAAGGAGACTTTCCGAACGAGTTCCGGAAAACGGCTTTTTCGCCCGAGGAAGTACCAGCCTCCCAAAACCACCCAAAAGCGGAAAAAACGTGTACGTCACTCGTGTGGGACGACTTCCCGCACTCGTGTGGTAGACTCGCACTAGTGGCTGGTGACGGTAACTAGTGCCATGCGATCACACTCGTGCTACGCATTCGTGTGCTCAACTGGCACTCATTCCCATCAACTCCGGCCACTCGTGTGAGTCAATCACGACTCGTGCGGGAAATCGTCTTTTTGGCACTTGTTACGTAAATAACTATTACTTAACTGTACATAAAGAGCAAGATAAAGATGCAGTGTTATTAGAATATATAAATATAGTGTAACAACGAATCATGAAATATTTAATCAGTGAATGACTTAGAATACATGAGGAAAGTTTTATTCTTGTGTTTGATAGGTCAAAAAATAACTAATCTCTAAAGCGTATATAGTTGTGAACACGCGAATCTCGACGAATTATGTTAGTAGTTTAAGAATATACTGATACATTTTTTCGAACGTGTGAATCTCAATGAACTATGTAAGTAGCATAAGATTATTAGCGATATGTTTTTTCTAGAAGTTAGTATAAATGCGCTGATTTTTGAAGTAAAAGTATATTTGTTTTAAATGCGTCAATAAGTGAGATATTAAAGTTTGTTTGTTAAGGTCTTAGTTGTTAAGACGTATAACAGGCGGGCCTAGAAGGCTTTAATTTAAAATTTTTTTTTTGTGGAACCTAGTGTTGCGCATGTAATTGTATGTAAGTCTGTTTGTAAAGCATTGAGCAATCCTCTCATGTCCAGAGTTTGTTCTCTTTGGCAATGGGTCGCGTATTGTTTTCCTTTTTTTTCTTTTGATTCATTTTGTCAGTTTATTAAAAAGACTAACAAAAAGGGTAGTAGTTGTAAAGTATTGAAGTAATAGAAAAGCTCCCATTGACTTCTCGTATCAATGCATGAGCAACCCTTCTCCATAATCCCATGAATGTTGTACTCTATCGACTCATAGACCATGCAAAGTTGATAAACTTTACACGTTGTTATGTCAATTAAAATTGTTCGGCACATAGTTATTACTATCTTGTTGATTTTCATGATGTCAACATCTTTTATTGTTCCTAAGTTTTCCTCGAGAATTCGAATTATTATTGAATCGCTTGTTAGGATTCTCATTGTCAATTTAGTATTCAATAATTTGTCCTATTTAATAAGACGAGAATGGCTGGTTAGTGTTTTTATTTTGCTGCTGATATAAGTTATTTAAATTATTACTAATTTTAATGTGAAATAGTCATAAGTATCGTGTGTCCAGGATTTATCCCATTCACATTCGGCTCTCTAATTTCAACGCCTACACAAAGGTGGTGGATAAAGAAGTAGGTTTGTTGGCATCTACCTGTTGGCTTATTATATATGCCACTACTTTTAAAAACATGTCTAGTGCTACGTCTTTTATAAGCGGCATTGTCTGCACATTGAATGCATTGCCCTTATCTTCCATCAAAGCTTTTGCAGCATTACTCAGTAGTTGGTTTACATAATCATAATATTCGCCAACTAGTTGCCCTTGTCGTTGGCATACTTTCTGCAACTATGTTTGATAGTGAAAAATGGTTTTTCCTGTAGCATATCTTTTTTTGTATTATAAATGCCTCGAGATTTTTAAACTCTTGGCCACTTACGCTTATACGTGCGGCATCTCACAGATTTTGCACTACTGTTTTCTTACATAAGTCTTTTTGGTCGTTTCTGACCCAACTTCCTCCATTTCTAACATTTGAAATACATTCTTTCGATGGAAGGTTTTTCCTATCGAATATAGAAATGGATTTAATTGCATGTTAAAACAAAAAAGTTGACGTCAAGGGACTCTATCACAGCAACAGCTACTGTTATATCGGAGTCAGCTGAATAATAGTTTTTGTTGACCATTTTCACCATTTAGTTATTACCTTTGTTGTTTAATTCAGGTTTCGTTTGTTTTTTTCTATTCTTACTTATTTTTATATTATATTCTATCTTATTTTTCTTTCTGAAGTTAAATAAAGTCACGTTTAAAAAAAGAATTTATTGTTGGATTTTTTTTTGTTTGCTCATTTATTTTAGAAAAATCTTTTATTAGGTACTTTTAATAAATCATGAAGAACACAAGGAATAAAGAGATTATATATTATAATTTTACAATATTAATAATATAAGAAAAAATCCGATACATACATACATATAAATAATGTCGATAATCATGCATTTAACGTGCTATACATAATTAATTGTGAATAATAGAAAAAAACTTTTTTTTTTTGATGCATGTGTACAAAAAAATGTATGTATGTATAGAAATATTCTAATTCTCACCGTTTGTTTGGCGTATGCATGTATAATTAAATTACAATTTTTCTTATAGGTGTACGTCTGCTAACGGAACGGTAAGCATACTATGTATTATGTTCAGAAATCAAAGTAAGAGAGTGAAATTAGGCGTGCATGTATGGTACCCTCTGCTTTAAGCTGAGAAGAGTATATGGTGCAGAGATTTTTAACATAGCGTGTATGGTTATACATCTCAATTGCTTTGCGAGCATCTTTTAGTGCACGCTGTATAATAAAAGGCTCTTTCTGCACAGAAAGAGAGAGTATATGACATATAACTTGGCACTTTTTTATATTTAGATTAAGCGAGAGCACAATGGTTTAGATGGTTTACGCTTAAACACTGAATTAATTATTTTTATATATTTCTTATATTTGTAAGTAATCGTCTGCCTTTGTGTTTAAACGTTCTCAAGGGCCTTGAAAAAACTACTTTTCTACGAAAAAATTAACTCATTACATCGTGTATTTAATTGAAGTTTAAAGTTATTGCATCTCTCCTTAATGTTGATTTCTGAACTAAACTTTACCACTGCACCTGCATCATAATTAAAACAGTTTTTTTTACATCTACTACCGTCCAAGTCAATGACCAAATGCTTCAAAAACATACACAACATTCTTCAGTGGTACGGGCTCTTGGTGTCTGATTTTAGAATCTTCAAATTCGCGAGCCTGTAGCAATGTCTTGTTTAAATAAAAGAATTGTAAGAAATTGCTGCAACACTCTGAAATTTTGGAGAATCTGAAATGCCTTTACCGGAATACTAATTTTAATTGTGTGCATTTGCAAAAATATTTTTCTTTCTAATCTTTAATTCATGAGCTTTTAGTCCCGTATTTGCAATCATAAATTTTGGATATAACTTTTTTTGGCTCTCTAGAATGCTTGAGATTTTTTTTTATACTTATAAGTTTAAGATCCCTTAGCCATAAAAAAATTTCATAGAATTAAAAACTCCGTACATGATTACAGATTGTGAACACTGTGAATTCATGAATAAAACACAAGCCCATAACGCTAATTTATATATATATATATTTTTTTTAAACTAAAGGAATACTTTTTGATGGTCATAATTATGTAGTACTTTTGGCAATAAATGTTCTTTTCATAATTGAGAAAGATACCAAATCGATATTTTCTTAAACGACGTTATGACCAACTGGATCATGAAATATATCGTTTTTAGTAAAATAACCCATACAAAACCAGAAATAATGTTCTTATTTTTTACTGTTGGCATGTACGACTTTTCAATAGGCAGTATATATAGTGTGTAAGACAGCGCCACAGGCAAGGTGATACTTGCGGGCCCTATAGTCAGTACAGTGTAAGCCACCGTGTTTTCTACACCTCTCGTCAGCTCTAGCTTTATTGCCTTTGTCCGTTTTGTCAGTAGTAAGTATGTGAACTGTATGAAGTCAGTTGTGTTTTACGTCGGTCGGCAGTTAAATTAAAGAAACGTTCTGTCTTTCTATATAATACTCGTTTTTATTTCGCGCACCCCCTTTACTCACACCTATTCAGGTTACGGGCCCCAGACTCGCATCACCGCGCGTGATCTCTTCTTTATTTTTTTGTGTGGGTGAGTGTGACAAAAGTGACGATGCCAGAAAGGGCTGAGACAGCAAAGGATGGACAAGAGAGTCCGATCGAGGAAGTGGCCGAGAGCGTGACCCCTGGTAACCAGGCCGAGTCCGTTATCGACGCTGGTCGAGGATAAGGGAGCAACTGTGGACGCCGGAACCGAGATCAGCGGTAGGTCAACACTTTGTCCTTTCGAGTGATGCCTAGGTTGGATGCTACGACGTCAAGTAACAAAGGGGATTTCTTGTGGATTTAGAGAAATGCGCGGGATTCTAAGAAACACGTAGCGTCAGTAGTGTGACACGCACACGCAAGAGCGGGATGGATCGAGAGGGGGACTACATATTGCGGCTCAGGAGAGAGTTCGGTCTCTTTCTCTCCCTCTCGTGTTGACGCGAGGCTTTTTGACTGAAAATTCATAACGAGGCCGTTCATGTTTTGTTTTCGTGTTTTCTCGCGTCTCTTGATCTTGTCGCCTCGACTGTTGCGTGCGCGTTACAATATAAATGTCTGAACTGGGAAAGTTTGAACGTGTATTGGCAGAAAATTATATATGTCCTTTCCCGGTGCTTTTAATTAATTGAACTCTAGGCAATAAATAATCAAGGTGGTTTTCAGATTTAGTCAGAAAAGGCTGATAATTTAAAATATTTACTTTTTCTTTTGGACGAGCAAACTATTGATGCTCTGTCGAGAAAATGTCGGGGAATTTCATCCCAAGTCAAGTCAGAGGGGCGACAACAAGATGCCATCCTGTTGGTGGATAAATGGGGAATATTGGCATGTGTCGGGCAAAGGGATATTCCCGCCAAAGGTGTGTAGACGAAATTATTTTTCGTGTGACTCGCACAGTCACGTTAGACTTGTGTTCAGTCGCGCGCGGCTGTGTGAGTGCCCAGCGTGCAATCGTACTTTGTGTTCGAGCACAAGAACACGCTTTGGACCACGTTGACTAGATTCGGCTTGAGTTCGATCGATTTCTAGTTGACTCCCTGAAAACAATGACCATCTTTTGTTTTAGATTACCTGATCGGTGACGATTACAAATACATCATTGAATTTATTTGTAAAAAGGGAGGCAAAGTGACGTTGCCAGGAAATCTATTCAGGGAATAGGGGGAAAGCGAGGAACCTGCTCGTGATTAACCCGGGTTATTTGAAAAGTCTGTCGATGTGTTTAAAATGTCAGATGAGAAAAAGTCCAAAATGTCAGAAGTCCGAAACTTTGATGAGATAAATGAAGACAGTGAAAATCTTTGGCAGAAATTAGGCGGAAATGAGTCTGTACACGAAGCAGCCCCCTCTTCCTCGTCACGCACACCGGAAAATACCCAACTTAAAGTAAAAAAAGTGCCAACCATTGAAAACAAATATGATTGGATAAACGTCAGCAAAACGAAGTTGCATATGGCAGATAAACAGAAAAATGAAAATTTTTCAGAAAACATCATCCTGGCTAGGTTGGACTCGATGATGGCCGCGATTAGTCAGATGATCGAAATGCAGGAGAAAGCAAATTAGGAGGCAAGGAAGGCAGAGAAAGAAAGGCAGGAGGTTCAAAGAACTTAAGAAGGGAGAGACGCCCCTTACAACGGCCACGATTCTTGAAAAAAAAAAAAAAAAAAAAAAAAAAAAATTGCATGAAATTGAATTTTACAAAGGGAAAGAATCAGTTACAAAATTAATAGAAAAATTTGAGGCACTGTTCTGAAATTATAAGACTATAAGTATGTCTGATCCCTTTTCTGAAGAAGAGAAGCGAGATGTTTTTTATACTGCCGTAATCGGAGCGGTACCTAGCGTGCAGGTGACAGGCTTCACGCTTAAAATGCAAAGCAGAGATGGAAAGGATATGAAAACCTCATGTCGTACATGTTAAAGGTTGAGTCAAAAGGCCTAGCAAAAGCCACTGGAGGTCGCCCCACGAGGGCAACTTTGACTGTATCTTGGCTCCAGGACCGCCTCCGCTGCTTCAACTGTGATGACTGGGACCATATGGCTGACAAGTGTCCAAAGGCAGGTACCAGACTCAGGAAGTGCTACACGTATGGAACGTTCGTGCATGACATCCCAGCTCACAAGAGATGCAGCCCGAGATGTAGTGAGCAAAATAAGTCTGATTCATGGGATTTTAAAAGGCAGGGCCGTGGAAGTCGAGGGAATCAAGGTAGCCGTAGCAGTGGCCGTGGCAGTGGCTGAGGCCACTCCAATTCCAGAAACTTTGGGCAGAAAAGGGACTCTAGCAACGTCAGGGACGAAAAAGATCCCAAAAGGTAGAAAGTTTCTGACCAGGGCCGGGAGACAAAGGGAAAACGAGATGCTTCAGGGTCAAATAAAGGTGAGTCTCTGACGTTGATCAAGCCCCCCAATACTTTGTTTTCAAACTCTGTAGGTTTGGTAAGTAATTCAGAATCAGATGGAGAAAATAAGATTAAATTTGTCACTAATTTGGGAGCGACTGATCACTTTGCAAAGTCAAAAAAATTATTTACAAATATTGACAGAAACAAAATTGGTAAAAGAAAATGTGCAAACTCAGACTCGTCCACAGACTTGAAAACGGAGGGAGTGGGAAATCTGCTGCTTAAAAATTGCAATAACGACGTTGAGTTGAAGGGAGTGGTGTGTGCTCGCGACTTGATCGAGAATTTATTGTCGCTGCAGAAATTTGCTGATATGGGCTTGTCAATCTATTAAGATGACAAGGATATTAGTATTTTTGATCCTAATACTGAAAATGTATGGATATCGGGAATATATGAAAAACCCTATTGGATGGTTGAATTTGTTAAGTCGGACTACAAAAGAATTAAAGTCTTGATGGCTGAGTCAAAAGCACACACTATTCCTGAAAATTGAACTGCAGATATAAAATTAAATAATAAGTAGGAAAATTCAGAAAGCTCGGTTAATAAGTTAAATAATGACAGTTTTGAAGATGTATATTTAATGAATGACAGAAAATTTCATGAAGTCAGAAAAGTCCTGACCAAAGAAATAAAAGACATTCAAAGTCCGATTAGCGAAAATTATAAAAAATTTAAAGATAACAACGGGGCCATGCTGTATCATGTCAGACTGGGTCATGCTTCGTTGGGGTATCTAAGGAAACTGCAGAAAAACTGTCCGGAAGTAAAAAGTCTGAAAGAAGCCGTATTTGATGATGTGATTAAGACTTGTAATGTGTATTTAAGAACAAAATCCCAAAAACTGCCTTTCCCTTCGATACGCAAATGAGCATCCCAACCCCTGCAAATAATTCATTCAGATATAATGAAAATTATTAGTCCGCCCTCATACCCAAAAAGATACAGATTTATTGCGGTATTTATTGATGATTATTCCAAGTTTGCAATCGCTTACCCGATGAAAAACAAAAGTGATACAGGTGAATGTTTAGATAATTTTGTAAAAGGCTGTAGAAATCTTCTCGGGCTTGAAGTTAAAGTGTGTTATCTAAAGTCTGATCAGGGTACCGAGTACACGGGAGGCTCCGTGCAAAAAATATTAAAAGACCTTAGAGCTGAACTCCAATTGAGTTGTCCGGATACCCCTAAACATAATGGTACGTCAGAAAGGCTGAGTCCAGATCGACTAAAAGCGTTCCCTACTAGGAGGCTGTTGCGAGCTTAGTATATGCTGCCAATACTGTACGTCCAGATATAAGCTATACAGTGAATGTGCTGAGCAGGCATCAAATCAGTCCAACTAACGAAGACTGGAATATGGTTAATAGAGTGTTTTGGTATCTGGCAGGAACCAAATCTTATGGCCTAAGATATTGTGGAAGGCAGTAAAGGCTGGGAGTATTCTCCGATGCCAGTTTTAACGACTGTAAAGGATTTCTAACCACAAGTGGTTACGTGATTAAAATCTTTGGAGACTCAGTGGCATGAAGAACTCACAAACAAACGTATGTGTCTTTGTCAACATGTCAGGCAGAGTATGTGTCACTGAGAGAAGCATGTAGAGAACTGATGGCAGTTGATAATTCGATTAAAATCATACTGAATAATACTTTGTGTCCGGCATATCTATGGTGCGACAATAAGGCAGCTGAGCAAAATGCTAAAATTATAGGCAGTGGTAAATTAAGACATATGACAGAAATTCGTGAGCATTATGTTAAAGAATGTGTATATTATGGTAGAGTAAATGTCAGATGGCTGAATACTAAAGAACAGATGGCCGATATATTCACAAAACCTGTACTGATCGAGCTTCATGAAAAATTTGCTAGCAGAATCGCGAACAGCTTCTGCGACTCCGACTGGTAACTAATAAGTTGTCTCTGTTTTAGATAAGCGATAAAGGAGCCATGGACTGACTCATGGACTACTTGGGTGCATTCCCAGAGCCGTGAAACCGAGTCAAGAACACACATTTATTTAGCTATTTTACAAAAAAAAAAAAAAAAAAAAAAAAAAACAATTGTTCTTTGTATCTGTTTTAAATTATAATTTTTGTTTAAAATACTTAGCTACCTTAAGTCATGAGAAAGTGTTGGCATGTACGACTTTTTAATAGGCAGTATTTATAGTGTGTAAGACAGCGCCACAGGCAAGGTAATACTTGCGGGCCCTATAGTCAGTACAGTGTAAGCCACCGTGTTTTCTACACCTCTCGTCAGCTCTAGCTTTATTGTCTTTGTCCGTTTTGTCAGTAGTAAGTCTGTGAACTGTATCAAGTCAGTTGTGTTTTACGTCGGTCGGCAGTTAAATTAAATAAATGTTCTGTCTTTCTATATAATACTCATTTTTATTTCGTGCAACCCCTTTATTCACACCTCTTCATTTACGAAAAACGATGTGTTTCTTACCTGGACAGTCGTTGTATTCTTTTATTTTTAAAAAAAAACGTGACTAGCAATACAACTGCTAGATTTTCTTTAGATTATACAAAGAGTAAAATAGTTTTGAGAAGATTAGAAATTCAAAAGTAATAAAAAGTGATTTTAGGTACAATAATCCTGTGCCATATCCTGAAAATCTATGTTTTATGCAACTTACATTGAAATGACATGCACATAAATTTTGTAAATTGTTTTATAAACAAAAGATCACTGCATTCTCTTTTAGCATTTTCAATGAATATCAGAATTTTACTGACATATTCACTACGTGCATGAAATTCAAGGGATTGATAAAATTAAAAATAGTACCTATTGTGAGCAAATTGAGTGATTTCTCTCTTCCAAGAATCGTAAATATTAGATGGAAAATTTTCTGATCACTCAAATTCATCGTGGTACGTTAGTTGAAAGACATATAAAGGGAACAGTTATTGCATGTTCTTTTGTCATCCTAAACCAAGATCCAAACTTATTTGATGTTTTCACCAAGTGCATAAGAAATTACGAATAACAACTCAGTTTATGTAACAAAAGTATGAAAAAACGCTTATACATACCTCCTGGGGTGCAAATTATGGTACCAGCCTACAAAAAAAAGCCTTCTGTAGCATAAAGTAATTTGTACCAGGATGACATAATGATTGCAACTGTTTAATAGTTACTAAAGTTTTTAGTTTGTAAATATAATTGTATAAAGGACCTCAGATATAAACATTGTCTTACTAGACCGTATCATTGACTTTTTTTAGCGGTAATAACAAACTGAACGACCAGATTAAGGCATTTCATGATGAGTTTTAGTTGTAGCAGTCCTAGTATACTAAAAATTTACTAATAATAACAAATTGTAACTGTTCGTCGAATTTTTCAGACAGCCAAACAGAAATCATTAGAATAAGTACATTGTTTATTATGAAAGATATCCTTAAACGTAAGAAATTTTATTGATTTCTATTATTAAAAAACAGAAGTGCATGTACATTGACCAATTTTGGGCAATTGATTTTTTGTTTGAGGCTTATTAGTATTAAATAAAAAGTAGGATTAACGCAAAGTTTTAACAACTAGAATAACCTTTTTAGATTAGATTTTGGTTCTGCTGAGATAATAAACAGTTTAACGCAACAGTTTGATTCGCTATAATCATTTTAAAAATAGAACATGGTATTAAAAGGACAGTTATAATTTTTAACTATTTGTTAGATGCATATTTGGCGCTCGTAACTTAATTCTAACGCATGCGCAATAGGAAGGAGACAAGACACCATGACGCTGCACTTCAGCGTCTAATACCTATAGTTTACTTACTTTCGCGCGGTCAGTCAGTCGGTCGATACGCACTCCCTGCTCTTCGTATTTTCCTTTTGATTTGATCTTGCTTTATTTCAGTTCAACTTACGATTGTATCCTTGATTGTAAAGACTAAAAATAGCATACACTGAAGATAGTGAGAATAAACGTGTCCGTGTTTTATAATAAAAACGACAGTGTTGTACATTTTATTGCCCGATCACATACCCACACATCCATACTGCTACCAGGTTATGGGCCTTAAAAGTGTAGTGTGGTTGTGTATTCAAGACCTCCGCTAGCCGCCATTTTTTTCTCTGTGATCGAGTCCATCTCGCGTTTGATCTCATTTTTTTTGCTCTCCGCGTTTCTTTGTGCCCCTTTTCTTACAGGCCATCAACGAGGTGGTGTAGAGATTGACATCAGCCACTAGTGAGACCGAGCAGATTGGGGAGGTGACAGGTGGCGTGGTGAAAAAGATTGTGAAAAATTTACAGAAGAAAGAAAGTAAGTAACTGATAATGATATTTATAATGTCTTTATCGGTCATTATGTTGACATAATGTGTTTTATTTTTCGATGGTTCGAAACCAAAATTGCATAAGAGTGGTAATAATATATGTTATAGATATGATAAATATGACAGTAGATAGGATTTGTAAAGTATTTTATAAAGCTTGTACTCTGTAATTCTCAAAGGTCAAGAGTAGGCACGTGTTTTTCCTCACGTGAGGCAGGCTTGCATTGGGGTATGAGGATTTTTATTTAGCTGCCACAGCTATAGCTACCACTGAGGGGGACGCCTTAAAGCGGGGAGAGAGACTTTCGTTTCGGCCATGACTTGCGTTTGGTCAGACCGGGCGTATGTATTCCTTACAGTAGGCTTGGAAGCTGATGGCGCGCACAAAGCAGCCATCTTAGATAGACATGCTTACTTTTCCAAGTCTCCGTACAGTGCAGCCTCGATCCTCTCCGTGGATTTTCACGCTCAGACTAGAGGTAAATGCCGACTTAAACCAAAATGCAGAAATTAAAAATTTCTAATTTTAGTGTAATACGCTTCAGCACATCGTAAGAACAGGCATACGATTGTACTCCATTGCATTGAAATTGTGCTGCTATTGTGTATGACTATAAACATGTTACGTTTGCATGTTTAAGTCATCTCATGAATCTCGTCCCATGAGTAGTACGCATGCATTGAGCTCGTGTGTGCGTGCTTGCTCATGTTTCCTGGTGACACAAATGGGATTAAAATGGTCACTGGAAAGTAATATATAACTTGATCTGAGTTATTATAAGAGATATAAGTGACGATTACGACACAGGAGATCAGTTTAACTTAATGGAAAAATGTGGAGATATAATTTACACTATTCCTAAACACAAGCAGCACATTCCAGTTAAAGATTTGTTAGATAGATTAAAGATAGAAAATTTGAATACAATAAGTCACGTGCAAACAAAATTTAAGATAGACATAAACAAAGAAAACCTTTAACAAGATAGCAAACTAAAGATTTGAGAGATAAAAAAATTAATTTGATTGATGCCTCATATAAAGACAAGATAACAAACGGAAGATTTAAGAGATAGAAAAACAAATTTAATTGATGCCTTATCTAAAGACAAGATAGCAAACTACAGATTTGAGAGAAGGAAAAATAAGTTTAATTGATTCCTCATTTAAAGATGAGATATTAAACTAAAGATTTGAGAGATAGAAGAACAAATTTAATTGATGCCTCATCTAAAAACAAGATAGCAAACTGAAAATTTAAGAGATAAAAAAATGAATTTAATTGATGCCTTATCTCAAGACAAGATAGAAAACTAAAGATTTGAGGAATAGAAAAATAAATTCAATTGACACGTCATCCAAAGATAAGAACAAAGATTCGAGAGAAAGAAAAATAAATTTGATTAATACGTCATCTAAAGATTAGAATAAAGATTTGAGAGATAGAAAAATGAATTTGATTGATGCCTCATCTAAAGACAAGAATAAAGATTTAAGAGATAAAAAATAAATTTGAAAGATACGTCATCTAAGGATATGAACAAAGATTCGAAAGAAAGAAAAATAAATTCGATTAATACCTCATCTAAAGATTACAATAAAAATTTGAGAGATAGAAGAATGATTTGATTAATACCTCATGTAAAGATAAGAATAAAGATTTGAGCGATAGAAAGATAAATTTGATTAATACCTCATCTAAAGACAAGAATATAGATTTGAGAGATGAAGAAATAAATTTAATGATACCTCATCTAAAGACAAGAATAAATATTTAAAAGATAAAGAAATAAAATTAATTCATACCTCATCAAGATAGCAAATTAATAATATAAAAATGAAAAGATAGTTTTGATGATACCTCAACTAAAAATAGCAAAGCTTTAAAAAATAGAAAGATAGACTTGATTGATACAATATTATTTGATCGAGAAAGCAAATTAAAACTTTAAAAAATGGAAAGATAGATTTAATTTATACATTATTCTAATAAAATAGAACAATTAATATTAAAAAAAAAAAAAACAAAAAAAAAAAAAGAATTCGATTAATATATAAACTATAGATAGCATGTTAAAGGATCTGAACGAAAGAAAAGATAATTTAAAGAAACGGATAGATAATTTGCATAAGAAAATGGCAGGCAGAAATAATGATCTGAAGATAGAATTGACTAAAGGAGCCAGGAGCCTTCAAGAAAAATATTTAAGGGATTTAAAAAATGATTGAAGATAATGAGCAAAACTTCAATTTACTATTAGATAGATATTTCTTAGATTATTAAAACAGAGTAATTTTTTACTCATCTTACGGTAATAGTGCAAAAATTAATGACATGAAAAGAAGTGATATACAGATGAAGGCGTATCAAATATACAACAAAATTCACACTGTTAGATTTAATCCCACAAAGCAAAGTGATATAAAATCTTGCGAATTCCTTGATAGATTAAGATGGATTTTAAATGGATTTTAAAAGATTTCAAACTTGTGAGTAAGACTCAGAGTTTTCTTGAAGATAAGAAAAGAAATGGCCTTTTACCATGAGATTGTCAATAAAGTACCAGATGTGAAAATTGCAGATTCTAATAGACTGTTTTAAAGCGAGAATGGCTTGTCCTATAAATATTTAAGTAAAGTGTAAAGAAAGTTAAAGTAATATAGAATTGCTTAGATCTAATGCATTGAGTAGTATGTTTGTTGTTAAACCCCGAACTTTGCTGTCTACGTGCACGGAGTAAACCAAATATTTATGAAAGAAAATTGATGAAATGCGCGAATAAAAATTCCTCAGTGAACTTAAGAGAGGAGGGAGAAAGGTGGGTTTCGAGTAGTAATAACAAAAACAAAATTGTCCTAGATAGAGTGATATACACTAATATGCTCGCTAGAAACTTGATGTCGCTTTGTTAGCTTGTTGATAGATGCATATGTATCTATTTAGATAACCTTAAGATAGATATTTTTGACCCACGCTCTAACAAGACGTTAATTTCCGATACCTCCAGAGTCTTCATTGGATAGTGGAACAAGTGCAAGATGGTCAGAGTACAAGCAACAACAAGAAGCGTAAAGAATTTATGGATTGCCTAATGATAGATTGTGCCTCTGCAGCAATGGCTAAAAAGGTTCAGGAAGTCAGTACCAATTAAAGTAAAAGCTGACCTATAATCCCAAACAATGGATCTGAAAACGATTGTTGGATACCGCTCAACAAAATTAGTTTGAGAAAACCATTAAAGATAGAAAAATTAATGATAGTAAAAAACTAATCATTGGGTTCGGATTCGGGCATTTATCATTGAAATATCTTAAGGATTGCAAAGAAAGTTCTTGGACAATAAAGAGTAAAATAAGTCTCTGTTCGATCACTTCATTGCATTATGCAAGGTGCGTCATATTGCTGAAATTTAGAAAATGCCTTTGAACACTAGAGGAGAGAGGGCATCAAAACAACTCATCCTGAACGATACAAATTTATAATAGTATACACAGATGACTACTTAATATTGACGATAGCACACCATGTGAAAGTGACAAGTAAAGCAAGAAATTGTATAGACAAATTTGTGACCAGCGCAGGAAATCTACTGGACTTTAATGCAAAGATGTGCTATTACAAAACTGAGGCACAGAGTTTGCAGAAGGTCGAACAGTGAAAATTCTCCAGAGATTGGGAGCTGAGTCACAACTGGTCTGTCCAGTCAATCTTCAATACAATGGCGTTTTAGAACGAATTAATCGCACATTGCAGGGCAAAGTATGAACCTACATATTTGACTCAAGGTTAAGGAAGAACATGTTGGATCTAACCTTAGGTGCTGTCGTATATACATATAATCGCACACCACACCTGTCCAACAAAATAACAGCTCCCTTAGGAATTTTTAGCCCTAATTTAAAGATAGAAATAAATCAAATAAGATTTGGTCATGTGACCTTTAGTAAGATACAAAGGAACACTGGAACCAAATACAGCCCACAAGGTATACGAGTAGTACTGGTTGGCTATACTATTACCGGCTGCATTTTTCTAAGACCAGAGGATGCAAATTTTATGAGGTTCTGGGTGTAAGATTTCATGAAAGACTTGTATTTAGAAATGTCTGGGGAAATGATAAAATAGCAAACTGAAATAATCATAAGACAGACATTAAATAAGATGAATGGTTCATTAAGTTTTGTAAAGATAGTCTTAAAGTTTTATTAGAAACGGAAAAAAAACAAGCAGTCAAGATAAAATGAGGACGACCAAGGAAGAATGAAGAGCTTGTTTAAGAAAACTTAAAAGCAATCTACAAAAAATTGGAATCGATGCATAAAATCAAGTATGGAAAATTGTAGATAGGCCAACTATGGATGTTAAAGGAAGCAAGCCAAACATCATAGCTTCTAGACAAGTCCTATAGAAAAAGATAGACGAAAATGGAAACCACGACGTTTAAAGTAAGGTTGGTGATTCGTGGGTTTAAAGATAGGAATAAGTACGACTTGCAACAGACTCATGCTCCTGTATCTGGATTGGCTCTTGTGAGATTGGTAATATCAACTTTTACTAAATTTAACTTAGAAACTTTTCTGCTGGATGTTAAGACAGCATTTATAAATTTTCCAATCAAGAAAAAAATAAATATAGATTTTTCTGAAGGTCTGCTTGACAAAGATTAACTTAAAAAAAATAAAGTATGTAATTTAGAAAAAGCACTTTATAGAATCAAGATCAGCTTGAAGGAATGAAACGAGTGTTTTCGTGTGGTTCTGCACTGAAACTAGTATCACAAACGCACACCAGTAAAACTTGCTTTTACGCATGGAAAGAAAAAGTTAGCTTTTTAATCTTAATTTTTTATGAAGATGATATCATGATAGCTAGAAATTGGTAAGTAAGCCACAAGAAATTAGGATTGGTCTGCAGTCTGACTTTGAGATATCAGATCTTGGCGAGGTTGGCACTTTCTTAGTTATCACAGTAAAAAGAGAGATAGAAAACATAATTCAATTTTATTTACGCAAACACCATACTTCGACAAAGTTCTGGAAAGGTTTGAATTTACCGACTCAAAACAACAAAGAACACCAATGGCGACAAATCAAGCCCTGAATCAGCAAAGAAAGGACAGATAAGAATCAGAAGAAACTAGAGAACTGAAAAAAACTAAAACTGAAGAAAATGTATCTCACAGAGAAGCAGTTGGAAGCCTGCTGTATCTGGCTAACACAGTCAGACCAGACATCTCGCACTCTGTGAATGTATTAAGCAGACACCAAATCTGCCCAACTGATGACTAGAGAATGATGCAAGTTTGGCAGACTGTAAAGGCTTAATTACAACAGGTGGATACCTCGTAAGATTGTATTGCGATACAGTTGCTTGGAAGACGAGAAAACAGAGTTGCGTTGCAATCTCAACCTGCGAGGCAGAATACGTGGCAATGTGTGATGCAAGGCAGGAGCTGATAGGATTGGAACACTCAATCAGCTTAATACTGTCATACATTCTGTTTCCTGTGGACCTTTGGTGTGACAAAAAAGCCGCCGGAGCAAGTGCTAATATAGATGGTGGCAAAAGACTAAGACACATGACCGAAATCAATGCTCACTACGTTAAGGAATGTGTATCCAGAGGAAAAATAATCGTTAAATAGATTTTATTCAAGGAACAACTAGCAGACATTCTTACAAAACCCCTACCGTTTGAACAGCATGAAAGACTAACGAAAGAAATTTTGAATGTTAAGCAGCGTAAATTGCATGATAATTAAACTTGAACTTGAGATAGTAAAATTAATAAATTGATAACAGATAGATGATGATAGTAGACATGCCGATCAATGTATCTCTCTGTGTATATTTTAGCTTGTCACAACCAACCCCAATGAGTGATCAAGAAGCTGACCTGTTCCACATCTTCAGCTGATTACTTATTCATTTTAATATGATAACTCAGTGTTAATAATCCAATATGTCTTTCCTCTTTTCATTTTATATTGTTTTGTTAAATTTGGATATGAACGGGAGGGAGTGTTAGATGTATATTTGGCGCTCGTATCTGAATTCTAACGCATGCGCAATACTAAGAAGACGAGACGCCGTGACACTGCACTTCAGCGTCTAATACCTATAGTTTACTCACTTTCGCGTGGTCAGTCGGTCGGTTGATACGCACTTTCTGCTCTTAGTATTTTCCTTTGGATTTAATCTTGTTTTATTTCAGTTCAGCTAACGATTGTATCTTTGATTGTTAAGAGCAAAGATAGCATACACTGAAGATAGTGAGAATAAACGTGTCCGTGTTTTATAATAAAAACGACAGTGTTCTACATTTCATTTCCCGATCACATACCTACACATCTATACTGCTAACACTATTGTTTATCACATATTGCAAATAAACAATATTTATAATTAGCAAAATTACTGCATTAATATAATTATCTGTAAGTTCGTACACCTTCATATGTGTCATTGTACGAAAATAAGCATATTTGAAAAGCAAGAATGTACAAATAAGCGCTTAGTGGTTAAAACATTTATTTCGTTATGTCCATAACTGAAATAAGCACAAATTTCTTGGAACTTACTAAATCTAGATAATACAAATTTTTACCATAACTTTCTTCTTATTTAATTTTAAAATATGAAAGCGTTACGGGCTTTTACCAAATCTTATAATTACTACACTTTTTTTTCTCATGTCAAACAGAAGCAATACTTCTAAATAATTTGAATTTTGTGGTAGCTTTAGCAAAAAAAGTACCTTAATTATCCTAATAAGATTGATTTAATTAAGTTTTCCGATTAATATCGTCTTACATAGCGTTTCTATTAACTGAGACATAAAATATACCTTTTTATTAACGAATACATAAAGATGAGTCCAAAAAACCGCTGTAATCACTGACCACAAAAACTACTCAACCAAGTCTGCTAAGATTTTGCTCTTAACACTTTTCAGGTTGTTTTTGTATAGTTTTAATTTTAAAAAAATTAATAACAATAGCAATAAAGAAGCTTAGGCTTTTGAAAAAAAACATGCTAGCTTTTCACTTAACATTGGTAGGATCCACTTGGTGGTGTAGAAGTTAAATTGAAGCTACCTTCAACACAAGTTAGTGAATATTGTTATGATATTTCCAAGCAAATTGCTGAATACCATTTTTTCACAGTCGTTTATCGGCAATGCATTTAGAATATAGTTGTCAGTCATGTAGCTGGTTATCCTGGCTACCAATGTCACTCTTCTCCAATGGACAAGCAACTTACATTGAATTCTATCCCAAGCCACCGAGATTAACGAGTGCCTCTCCAAAAGTAAAAGTCAGGCCACCTACAGCTGGCTCCTTATAATCGAGAATAATAACCAGTAATAACTTAAAAAATTACCACTAGCCTTTTTCAGGGCCATCATAAGTATTTACGTTCCTGACTTAACCATCCATCTCATCGGATCTTTTATGGGCCCTCTAACGTTAAACTATCTTGTTAACAAATATATTTTTACAACTATTTCTGACAACAATTTGTCTGCTGAAAGATTGTATAATGCCAGCCACGATTAAACCCAGCCAATTATTTACTGGCAGACGTCACAAACGTCATTTTGCTGCAAGGCTGGTGACCCCAACTACCAAAAATTCTGCATTACCCTCTCAAATTTAAGTATTTAATCAGGAATCTCCAATTATCTCTGAGGTCTGTTGGGCAAGCCGAGTGTTGAATGAAACTATAAAGGAAAAATAAACTTGAGCAAATAGACAGTCTCCAACCGAAAAGCATCATTAACTAATCTTCCCACCTTTGATAATCAAAACGACTGGGCTCTGCGAAAAAAAACGTCCCTGGCCTAACATCAGAAACGTTAGAAAAGAGCACTGCAATCAGCACTAACGTTTTGAAACACTGTTGTTTTCTCCGCAACCAATCTGGTGCTATAACAACAGGCCAGAGAAAATTATATTGAGGTATCCAGGCAATCACCTTTTCTGGAAACTTTAATCAAGAAAGAGTTTAGCTCACCAGTCCTGTTTGAAGACATTGAACGTCGAACTACTTTGCCAACAAATATATCACATCTTAATAAAGTTAACGAAAACATTCTTTCGCAGCTCACAAAAGGTTTAACCATCCCTAGAGTTACAAGACGGCAAATTGAAAGAATAACTTTAAATACATTAAATGTATACAGTTTAAGGCGTGAAGAAACCGTTGCAGAACATTTATGGAGATTAAAACAGCAGTGCAGCGTTAAAATCAACGAAAAAAAAATTTATTAGGTGAGAGATCAGCTTTCTATTGTCACACTGACAGTAATTATTTCAATTTTCTTTATTATTTAATAAGCAAAATAAAATGTATTTGTTTTTATTGTAGTAATGAAAAATGAAGAGATTAGGTTCCAGGACTTTGTTGCTCTGGTAATAATATTTTAAGATTAAAAAAAAATATTTGTCAACTAAATTTTTATTTCAGTTTTATATCCTGAATGTCGTAATAACTGGCCCTTTTAATTTCTTATAATGTGAGGAAGCGCAAATCAGCAGCCCTTTAGGGCCAACAATTATGTTGTGGGATAAGGAACAATTAGCACTTTTTAGCATTATTTTCTTTTTTTTAACTTATTATAGCTTACTTTTTTCATTCAGGTAAGCTGCATAGCTTTTGAACTTGAATTCTTATTAGTTAGTATTTTTTTTATTTCGAATAGTGTTAAAAATGTACGCAAAATTTTTAACTGAAAAAATTGTGCACTACGTGTCAATGAACAAAGGTGTTATTCCGTGAGTCTTGGGCGAAGCTGAACGAGGGGACGCTAGTATGTATATGCGAGCGCGTGTGTCTGTATGTGTGTGTGTGCATGCGTGCGTGCGTGCGTGCACGAGCTTGACTATGCATACACTAAAGAAATTTACATCCATCAAGAATACACAATTTCTTAGCAATATGTAGTAAATAATAGTTAAAAATTATAAATTGTCTT
Organism: Copidosoma floridanum; assembly: GCF_036245765.1. Classification (NCBI taxonomy): domain Eukaryota; kingdom Metazoa; phylum Arthropoda; class Insecta; order Hymenoptera; family Encyrtidae; genus Copidosoma; species Copidosoma floridanum. The sequence continues at coordinate 3,564,316 of NW_028321911.1, forward strand.
TTAAATACTTTGTTAAGTAGGTGCAACGTATTATTTAACTCTAAGCTTTCGCTTAATAACTCGGGACTCGCACTGGGCACGTAGGTAGGACGCGGGGCTAAAGGGTAGTTATTTTTCTTGACTAAGTATTTGAAAGAAGGTGAGGACGACCATTTTGATTAAATCGACGCGGTTGTCAAGCAATAATGTGATGCACTCGCTTACGGCACGCCTCGAATTTATCGAGGATACCTGGTGTGATGTGTCAAACCGTATCCCGTTCGTGATGTAGAGATTACCAGTACCGTAACGAGCAAAGGTTGTTACACTCTAGAGGTTACGCAAGGGGGTAAAATGGTTTAAGTTCGCAACCGGTCTAAGATCCACTAGTACCATCTGGAGTAAACGTAATTACCCTAGACTTTACGTAAGGACTAATTGATCTATTTAATCTCGTAACGTGGTATTTACCTATACCGAATTTTAAACTCTAACAAAAACACATCCACGTTTGAAACCGAGAGAAAAAAAGGAAAAAAAGACTTTTACTTTAGTATTACAATTTGACTTACTTTTATTTCTGGTTTAACGCGTGGTGTCCGAGATCGAGGATTTGAAACCACACTCGTGGAGGACCGCAAGATAGCAGAGGCTGACTATAGCTACCTAGTCAACCGTCCAAGGGTGAAATTAAACTGTAACTGTGCCTTGCTTCGCAGTAGACTGGGTTGTAGCAGAGGTGGACTCTTACTACTCAGTCTACTTTGAAGGGCTATCGACGAGCCAAGTCAAGTCGAGTGTTTTTCTCGGGGCCTCTGGGCCTTTTTATAAGGAGTAGTGGACCTCGACCATGCGCTGGCTGGAAAACGACGAAGGAAAGCTTGCCACCGAAAATTTTGGGGAAAAAGACAATAGCCGGAGATCTAATTGGCTGGAGTTGCTCTAGTTTAGCCACTCAAAATTGGCACTTCCCACCTCTGGCTAGCTTTTCTACATGTGTCAAGAGAGGGGAAGGTGATTCACTCACTTGCACCCTTCCTTTCTCTTTTACATCAAGATTTTACAGATTTTCCCATGTAATTTAATATTAACCTTAGGATAACATATTGCTAGAATTTACTCAGACTAAGCATTGTTCGTTCATTTAATCAAATTTATTGCAACAAGAGCGGTGAAAATCGCCGAATATTTCATGTAGGTTTGGACTGAATAATCGTTTACTGCGTTGCTTTAATAATAATAGGGTGAGTAATAATAATTATTACACATTAATAACTATAATAGTTGCTAGAGTTGCCAAATATATATATTGAACAAGTTGATAATCAGAACGAGTAATTGTTAACAGCAGCCCAACCATTTATCTCTGAAGCAGCTGTAGTTGTGGTTCAAATACAAATTAGGTGTTCATCGTGACCCATTGTTTGTTAACTTAACTAAGCTTGTCGGTCATTTTAATTTATTGTAAGCTACGAATATATTTTTAAATGTTAGTAGTGGTATCAATTCTCATTTCCCCTTTTGCTTACTCTTTGGAGAGGATGTCGGCACGTGGTGCCCTAGGGACTTGAAAATTCTGTTACTTATATTGGCTCAGTCGTACAACCTTTTTCTCGACATATCTGAGTTAGGAAAAGCTGAAGGAGTTATTTTTGACTGTTGGCTCAACTTTCCCGCTTTTCTTTACATATTAAAAAGTAGCAACATTTGTGCGGATTACAAAAATTAGATTTTTGCGAGTGGTATACAAATTAAATGGTGCAAGAGGGTAGCTTGGCAACTCATGTATCAAAAACGAGCGAAAACTAATAATGTCGCTTTGTTAGGTTTACAGTAGTTAACATTATTATTTATATTGTGGTTGCTAATCAACTATACATTAACTCTATCTTAGTCTACTTGTCTTAGTTCTTATTTATCGGCGCAACTGTTCCTAGCTAACCTTTTGCATCTGTTAGTTCTTTAAAGTTATTTTATTATTTTACGCTTTAAAAAGTATTTCATTTGATTTCATTTCCGGTCAGCATGAGCCAGCGGGCATGTATGTGAGTCATGCATGGTCGTAGTACCTTAGCTACGAGCAATCTTGTAGGTAATTCATCTCTCTTCATATGCACATTGGCCCCTGCGTTTAGTGTTCTAAAATCGGCACGGAAAGTTTTGAAGCAAGGGGAAAAAAAATTAATGTGGATACACCGATGTTACAACTTGTTTATGCCACTGAATTGATCAGCACGGTTCAAGATAAAAATCTGAAACTGTACACAAAACTTTGTAATGTATAATATTTTTGTACTCAATCATTACTTATGAGATTCTTGTGACTTTTTAAATTTACTTTTTTTTAAATATCTCAGCACACCTGATATTGAACACTGAAAATAAAAAAATTTATGACATAATGAACAAACTTTTGTAAAATTTCTGATAAGGTTTTGTTTTAAGATTTAAACTTAAAAAAATAAGTGCATGAAATTAAGAAAAAAAATCTTTTCAAACTTTCTGAGTAGCCGAAAATTATATGTAAGAGAGCATGAAAAATATTTTTTAAAATTTTTGTAACATTGAATTTGTGTTTAGCAATCTTAAAAATGTAAGTAACCATTTAAATTTATAACTTAAACTATAACGGTTATTTACTGTTATTTCTTAGCAACTTTTTGGGGGTATCCTGCTCGCAACAGACCCATATTTGTAAATCTAATACACTTCTAAATTGTCTCACGTTAGCTTATTATGTCGTTCTATATGTATGTTCATGTCTCTACACCAACCAAAAAAAAATAACTATCATTACATCCGTTGGTAACCTTGTGAGCGTCTTCTAGTTATGCTTTTTTTCTATATTGAATATTATTTGAATAGTATTAAAGATTTTTGTAGTACTAGTCTCAGTTTCAGAAAAGAAAACTGTTAACAAATAAGGCTTTCTTAATCATTTTTGTCTGTCTATAGTTAATTATTATTAAATTTCTAAATATGTACCATTGTACTATAGACTTTCACTGAATATTACAAGCGTGAAGTTTTACCTTTCTGAGAAGGTTTAACGTATGTGCCCCTACAACTACAGAGTACCTTTAACTTAAAACTTGTCTAATAAATGCTAATTTCATTGTAAATAATAATTAAACAAAAAACTTTTTTTACAAGGTTTAAATTAAAAGCTACATCTAAGTTCTACTCTCACAAAATGGCAAATTTAACTATTTAACACGAATGTATCGTAAATACAGTATCGTGAAATTCTCTACACGTAAAGTTCTATAGTATTACACTAGGAACAATGTTTTAAAAATATTTATTGAAGTATCAACTCAGAGTTTGTGTTTTACTACACTATAATTAATTATATGGCAACTAATATTCTGGAAATATTATGTAGGACATATGCAGACTAGAAATTAAGAATACAAAAATTCCTTAACAGTATGAAATAAAAAATTTTAGTACAGTATCTTCAATTATTTATAAACGTCGATTATCCAACGTTTAAAATGTCTCTTTTTGCTTCATACAGATTTTTTAACTTTGGTGGTCAGGGAAAAAAAAAAGCACCAGTAGGTGCACCATTATCTGTATGTAGTCTGCAACAACAACAGCATGGACATTCTGGAGGCCTTGGAACTTTAGGTAGACGCAGGGGCAGTGAACGTAGTTTATCTGGCTCAGCCCATGAATTGATCTTGTGTGGCGTTAGAGATGCAGCAGCTTTGCCTCCTCAAGTGTCGCACTCTCACAGCCAATCAAATCTTACGGACATTCCTTACAGGTAAAAAGAAACTCTGCTATGATTTTCCGGTATTTTATTACCTTATGTCATTCACCTTCATTTCTATATCAAACTTATAAGTAGAACATGAACAAACAACTAAGTATACTTTTCTAAAGTTACTAATGAACATTTGTTTGAAAAAAAATTCACTTTATTCTGGTGAATGAGATAAATCTTATTTTCAATCGTAAGCTTGTCTTAAAAGTGCATAAAATAAATAAAAATGAAAGTAAAAACAAATTTTTTTTAGAAAAACTCTTTTAAGCCAACTTTATATTCAGTTATAGAAAGTACTTTTCAAAGCAAGTCATTTTATGCGTTATTCTAAGAGAATAAGGACGTACTATAAGAATGGTTGACAGATTCAACTTAACTGACATGTTTCTACCACTTCATTTGACTCTGTGGCAACGGCATCAGCATATTAATCTTGTTAAAAACCAGTCAATAGGGGTGGGCTGTTCAAAAACATCGAGGGGGAGTCTGATTAGGCAAAGAGAATCGGTAATGGTAGGAAATAGTAGGTAAGAAAGACAAAAGCGTAAGTTTCGTCGAGTGACCGAGAACTTAGCATAGGCTTAAGATCAGGTGATCCGGGTGAATGCTTTTGAGTCGTTGCGCAGCCCTTCTTACACACTATGAGCTACTTTACCACTTGCTATGTCTTCTAGTAACCAGTAAAAGCTACGTAGTGAGCGATAGATGGTACTATCAAAAAGCGAAGTTTTAAATCGAAACTGCTCGTGATATTTAAAAATTACATCATTGATAAACAATTAAAATCGAAGAGTTGTAGTTATTTTAATCATAAATGATTAATTAAATAATACCTCGGATGGTAAGAAAGCTCCTGTCTTAAAAAGCTTATAAATTCGTGAAGCAGTGGTAAGTCTACAAAATTTAAAGTAGATATCACTCTTAATACAATCATACGAAATCGTTCATTTATCAACTTTTGAATGACAAAGGTCGATAGAATGATGCACACTCTAACTGATACTAATTCATTCAGTGTTTTTACTCTTTACATCTTACTTCAGTTAACTTTATATTAGGCTCCCGTAACTTGAAGCGTAGGCCCCATGTCATGCACCTAATTTTTATAACTGACCTATAGGAGTAAGTGGGTGAGAACAGCAACGGGGAGTTGGAGGTAGTGAGAGTTATTAATAAAAATATCAGATCAGCTGGTAAGATTTATTAGCGATTGGAACACTGGGTTTGAGGCTCTGGGCGAGGTGAGACAACAGCTTCTGCTGAGATCCAAGTTGTCACTGGAACTAGTGGGTGACTGGCCAGTGAAGTGTAGCGTACGAGATGAGTCAGTCGATAACGTAGTGGATTGATTTCCTCGTTCGTTGGGTGATTGGGCAAAGACAATTGGGCATGGGGAGGCAATAGAAAATAAGAGAGAGAAAATATGGTCATGTCCGTTAAAAGTACCATTTCTAATATAGGCACTGCTCTTGCCACTGGCATAGCGTAAGTTTTGTCAAGCAAGCGAAAACCTTGCGTAGACTTTGCGTAGAATCTGGTTTTGAATTTCAGTTTGCTTTTATCTTGTAATGGTTTAAGATACAAAAAAAGTAAAAGTATCAGCATATTGAAAGAAAAATTTTCTATTAAAAAGCTTTTTTAATTTTGTTCCGACAATCGTAAAATGTTGAAAAATAATGAAAAAAGCATTTTATCAATGACTGTTAGCGTGAGTGGGATAAAGAGAGCTATTGATTGTCTGCTCTCATGCTTGCTCTCTCTCTACTGTACTCATACGGTTAGGGTTTATTCATTGTTTTTTTCAATATTGTGCTCTTGCAGAAAATAATAAATTAATAATAGAAATACTATTATTTTTGTGTTATTTTAAGAAATTCTTTCATTGTAAATAGAATTTATTTAGAATACAAATATTTGAGCATGATGCAAAGTTTTTCCAAGGTCTTCTAACTGTCTTTACTCAAACTCCATATTAACTCACCTTTAATAAAGAGCCAACGAACATTCCGCACGTGCACAACTACGCACAGGTATCAGAGATGAACAGACTACTACTGAGCCAACGCCGCTCCTCTCACTTTGTTTATTGTTAAGTGCTTGTTTTTTAATTGCAGCAATACTTTTTTCTAAATTATTTTTAATCCTTTAAACTTTGTGAACGATAAAATTTTTCTGTAGCTAATTTTAGTTATAAATAATACTTGTATAATTTTGTGTAAATCTTTCAGTTTTCATTTCCACAATTCTTATGATTAAAATATCTGTTTAATTTTGTATCAGTTAGCTATTATTAAGTCACTGTTAACTATCTTGAGCGAACGCTTTTTTAGTATTATTAATTTTAGTATAAATGTTCTTAGTCACTTACTGCTAGTGATTTTCTTGATTTGTGAGTGGTCATGTTTTTTAGTATTGTCTATTGGTGCTTATATAGACGTTGTATAATATGTTAGCAAACAAGCCTTTGGAATAACTATCTGATGATAATTGCATTCAATTTTTATTTAACAACAACTACAAAAATGGGTGATATTGTATTGTGAATAAATGTTGATTAATTGTAATTATTTTTTTTTTTTTTTCAAAGACTATGCAACAGTTAGTAACCAAAGAGCATACAATAACTTTCACAAAAGATGTAAGTTTCTCAATAATAACTATACATTAAAAACATATGTGTTATAAAAATCAGTAAGACATTGATATGCATGTTATTATGGAGCATGAAGACTAACACATTTTTTAATGGGTAAGAAAGAATATAAGAATATCAAAAAGATTCAACAGCAAATACTTTAAGAACTTTTGAAATAGCGTTTTAAAGATAATTGAAAAATAAATAATAAGCTCAAGTAATAAATGAATTCCTTTTCTCGTTGTTGGTATGTATCTATTATAGGTTACTTTAAAATTTAAATACATAATATTTGTAAATGGTCAAGATTTTATTAAAACAACTCAAGAAACGATAAAAATGAATGGTACTTTTACTGTGATATGATAAATTTGATATTTTTAGTTTTAGAAAGACAAAAGATTTGTGGAAAATAAGATATCAAGTGTTTGACTAATGAAGTCAAATTTCTAACCAGGAAGGGCTAATTCTACTGACTAAAATGTTGTCACCACGTTTATGAAAAATATGCTTATGAAAGATTGAGATGTAAAGGGTGTGGCTGCATTTTTTCAACAAACAAAAAAAACTTGATGCCTGGAGAAGAAAAAGGGGTTATTGGAAATAGAAGAGCAATACTTGAATTTTGAGACCTGGACGCTATTATCAATGAAATATAGATTTATTAGACTCGCGCAAGGGAATTTAGATATAAAAGCCAAGACTTGCAGGTAACTTGATAATATCTAAACACAAGATGACAAAGATTGGGATTAGTACCCTTAGAGGAATCTGTTAATTAAAAAGTATGGAATGAAGAAAAAATAAAAGTTAGTTTCATAAGTTGTCTAATTACAAAAAGAGTCATGGTAACAAGGTATTAAAATTGCTTTTGATAAAGATATTTTTTAAGTGACTGTAAATAATGAAATAGGTTGAATGCACGCTTTCAGTGTCAAAGATTCAATTACTGGAAAAAAAGTGCAGTGCACCACAGTGTTTTATCTGTACAACGTATAATAACGAGTACAAAGCTAGCAGTTAAAGCTATCCAACGTTTAGATGAGCCTGGATGAGTCTAAAACAATAGCCTAATCTAGGCTACATTCAGGAATTGACGTGGCTGAGCTGGTGTTAGAAGATAATGGAGTCACGTTGAAGGTCACAAAAGAAAATCAGGTTGTTAAAAACAATGGTTGAATTAGAAAAATTAGCTAAAGGATAACTAAGAATAAAAAAATGCTAAGTCACTGGTCAAAGGCAAGACACATGCCGTTGACATCACTGGTTAAATGTGTTGTGTCTAGCAGCATTTGCTACGCAAAGGTAAGAAGTAAAAAAAACAATGTTAGTGTTTATATGTTGGAGGGCAGGTTCGTTGCCCTGTGTAAAAAAGCGAAGTTGCTCAGATTGCCGATTATATAAAATATTGGAAATAATTATCATCAAGTTTACAAAATTTATCTGTTGAATAATCAATTAATTCCTGCACAACATACAGCAATTGTTTTTTGATTATTGCTTAATTGAATTCTCATTGTTCCCAGAATACTCCCTTAATTTGATTAATTTAATGTCTTTTTTTTAAACTTATTCAATATCTTTCTAAATTTAATATCTTTTTTAATCTATTTCTGCCCTTTTTTGGGTACAGACAATATTCTCAGTTCATATAAACAGTTTCATAAATATCTTAACAGCTGTTAGTTTAATTTTTATTTTAAACTATAAAAAAGAAATTCGCAATCATACGTAGAGGGGAAGGTTTGCTTAAATAAGTACAATTAATTTATTTTTAATTATCTTATATTTATTTAATTATATGATTCTAAGGATATTGTATCTTCAATTTCTACATGTATTAATTATATTTAAGTAATCACGATTATTTACGTTAATAATAAAAAAAAAATACTCAATGATTTAGAATTTACTTTAAATTTATCCGACTTTGTTTAATAGAAAATTTTACATAAATGACAATTTGAATTTTCCCTCCTTAATATCTCTGCTTAAACACGTTAGGTTAGACTAGTACGAATTCTTATTACAACCACGGAAGGTTAATGTTAGGTAACTACCTATCCTACCAAGTCACGTAGGGTTAGATCGTTCTCAGGGCCCTTGGGTGTCTTGAGCACTGCTCAAGTCGTCAACTCAGGAACTTCGCCTAAGAACGTGATCACTCACCCTAGTGCCTTGACTACTTGGGGATGCGTCGTCTCCACGCTTAAAGCGGTCGAGCACCGAAAGTCCAAGTAGGAACCGGTTAGTGGGAAGGTTACCTTTAGGTGGTGTGCAAACTTACTTTTCAGCTCTTGGCCTTTGTACTCAGTCTCTTTCTCTCACCTTGTGCTCGACGCGGTAATGTACCGGTGCACGAGAGAGTTCCAGGTCTGCGTGACCGTGGATTTCCGCATCCCAGGTTCGCTGGAAGAGGACTTCTTTTACATTGCGCGCTGGTGCGTTTTATGCTAACGTTGTTTCCTTTTGAGTAGCGACTTTTCCTTTCTTTGGGTAAACGCTCTCTAGCGTTTTTTAAACTTACTAGACGCACATTCCCTGCGCGCGGCGTTCAAATTTAAATTTTCGTGTTTCAAATAGGAATTTCTTATAAATGAAATATATGTATATATAAAAAAAATGTGTACCCTTAAATTGTCTATTAGACGGATTTTTTATTACAAGAAATTAAATATAAATGTGAAGCGTGTATTATTAATTCTAGGTGATAGGAGTGCCCCTTGTAGCAGAAGTGTGATAGGAACTCTAGTAGAATATAGCTATTCTTGAGTGTGTTTAAATTTTATCCAAAAATATTCATCCAAATTGTATAGCATAATGTTACATTTTCTTAAGGCTTCTTCTGTAGGCTTAGTAAAAAGAAGGAATTCGCTGGAAGCATCATCGATTTCTTCCATTATTGCGTAGGTAGGTTCACACAATAATAATCGACCGTAATGTGCACATTCATCTAAATAGGTTTTATCTGCTAGAAAATAGTTTCCTTGGTGGTGGTTTATAATTAAATATTCTGATTTGGGCTTAATGCTGACATAACCTTGTAAGTTTGCGTGTATGTCTTGTGGCATGGGTAGTGGGTGCATCTTGTAACTGCTATATTTATCATTTCCAATTAAAGGAAATGTTATAGTAACAGCTAATCTTCTGTTATTCATAACAGCTGTTGTACGAGAAAAACTGTGTAATTTTGCAACTGTGATTCATGCTTTATCAATAGGTAAGGAATGTTTGTTATTAAATGAATAAATTTCTTTCACTATTTGACTTAACTGTTCTGATGAGAGTAGTAATAAGTGGAGATGGCCTTCAGCAGTATTCTCAATTGCATTAATTAATGTTTTGTAGGATTGTAGTATGTAATACAAGAATTCTAGAAAATATAATACCCATACGTTAATTGAGTCAGAAAGTGTGTTAATTTTTTCCTGTTCTGATAAGTATGTAGTATTCATTGCTATTTCATGTACTTGTTGTGCGAGGTTTAGATTATTAATTTTTGCTTGTTCCATTTCCTTATAAAGCGTTTCTAAGTTTGATCGTACGATATGTGTTTGATTTGCAATGAAAGTGAGAATATTTCCTGTTTTTAAATAGATATATTTTTTAGTTCTAAAGCAATTACTTCTCTATCGTCTGCATCCATTGTTCCAAAAACTTTTTTAGACATCCATTCCATGAGTTCAAAAGGTGCGCCCCTTCTTTTTATCATATGAAATTCGTTCAATGTCCAATCGAATGTTTCAATGGTAGGTAAAGAATTGTTGTAACTCAAATTGTAATAAATCAATATTTTTTTGTAGTTGTTTAAGGTGAGTCATAGGTATCAGTCTTTTACATTCATGCGTATTTAATTGTTATGGCATTGGTGTGATATTTTGTTCATTTGATTTCCCAAATCCTTGTTGTAATTTGTAAGGTTTTTACAATCTAAAAGCACGGTTATAGTCTATTCTGTACGGATGAGACGGATTTCATTTTGGTACTCAAAGTAAATTCCGGGGTTGTTGGAAATTTCTTGATTTTCATAAAAGTTTTTTGAAGAAAAGTGGTCCATTGATAATGCAAGAAGGTTATTTGCCGTAATGGATCCTATTATGAGTAGCTTTAGAATCATCTTGACAGGTCGTGGAGATTCCTGTAACAAGAAGAAAATCTCATTCGTAACAGCGCTTCACTTTATCTAAATGTTTGATAATAATTTCCCATTCTCTACCTTTAGTGTTGCATTATTATTATTTTTTTTATATTGGTGATTAAAAAAATTCCATTGTTATATTGATCTAATTTCCCTTTCCGAGGTTCTTTTATTGCTTAAACTTTTATACCGACTTCTAATTTCTGAGTTCTAGCATGTTTATCATAATTTTGTTTACTTTTATGTTTACATTTTATGAGTTCATCATGAGCTTTTTCATGCATATCTCTAAAAGAACGGATCTAATCGATAAGATAATTATTATAAGATTGCATTTGATTTTCGGTTGGGTATGGTGGACGTGCTTTTGTTCTGTATACAAATTCATATGGTGTGAACGCGGTAGCTTTATGCAGTAATGTATTGTATTCATGTATGGCAAAAGGTAAAATTTTGTCCCAGTCTTGTTTAGCAGTAGCTTTTGTTCTTAAAAAGCTTGCAAGCATGGCATGGCTGCGTTCTAGTGAACCGTTTAATTAGGGATGATAAGGCGTAGTGGTCTTAAGGTTGGAACTGAAAATTTGGGCTGAATTTCTTAGTATATTATTTCGAAAATTCTTTCGATTATCACGGAGTACTATTTGAGGTACCCCATACAGAGCTATAAAGTGTCTTGCCAGAGCGTCTGTGACTGTGATAGCTCGGATGTCAGGTATAGCTACTGCTACACAATTTTTGAAAATAAACATTGTATAGTTAATATATGTTTATTTTCAGATGTTGTTGTTGTTAGCAGTCCTACAGTATTGATGGCTATTTTTGAGAAAACTTTAGCTGGAGTATCAGTTATTATCATAGGTTCTTTTGTTTTTATCCGTGTTAATTTTTGTTCTTGGAAAATTTTGCATTTTCGCACAAAATTCTTAATATCTTTCCCCATACTTTCCCAATAATACGATTCTCGTATCCTTCTTTAACTTTTAATTATACCTCTATGCCCACCGAAAATACTGTTGTGGCATTCAATTAATTTTTGTTGTCTCACTTCGTTTGATAAATAAGCACATTCCCCGAAATATATAGTTATTTTAATATTTAAATAACTGAGTTCTACTTAAATTGCTTTGGAAAATATTTCTCTAGGTAATCTGTCAGTTATTTCACCCTTTCTGGAGATTTTTAATGTTTCTATATTCCTATTTTCTATTGCCTTAGCTAGACCTTCTAAGCACGAGTGAAGGTCTTAAGGCAATATTTCATATTTTTCTCTTTCTTTGATAACCAAACAGAATACTAATTTATTTTTATAAGTGGATGTTATTACGTCACCTATTTTTGGTTGCGTTTTAATTAATTTGTATTTTGAAATGCAATTTAAATCTAATAATAATTTATTGTTTATGGAATTAAGTGTTAAGTTGGCCGAAATAAACGTTGCAATGTTGTCTTTTGCATATGTTAAACATTCTCATGTGCTTAATATTTTGATGTGATCCATTCCTGTTCTGATCAAAGGTCTAATTATAGTGCTTTCTTTACGAGTGACTAGGTCATCGCGTTTAGCATTCCATTGCTGTTCTAACATTTCGAATGCGGCAGTGGGTCGAGTAGATGGTGTCAAGTTACTCTGCTGCGGAGCGTAACGTTGTTTTGTGAATGTGTCTCGCTGGTTAGCACTTGAACGAGAAGGTGTATTGGATGTACTACCATTTGTTTTTTCTTCTTCTCTGGCTTCCTCACTATCTTCTTGTTCAATAGTAGAAACATTAAGCTCTTTCCATACAGTATCGACATTGTCTTCTATTACCGTAGATGCAGTTATGGAGCGTCTTATAGGTGATTTTGATCTTATCGGAAAGCTTCTCTCTTTTATAGAACTTTCAGAGTTATCGGAATAGTCTAGTAAAACATTAGATGAAGTTTTTAAATTTTAAAAATTTGCCTCGCCTGACTCTTAATTGCGATTTTCTGTTGTTCCGATTGTGTTTATTAGTTCTAGTGGTATGTTAAAATCCCGATATAAAGATGGGTTAGCAATGTTTGTATTTTGCAAACTATCAGTTGAAGGATATATTTTTTCATTATATTCATCGGGGTTGCCTTCTCAAGCGTTTTCGTGTGTTGATTGGCAAGCAGTAGACTGCAGTTTTGGATTTCGTTTTATTTTAGCAATCATTTTATCTTCTGATGTACTTGATTAGTCGCTATCTAACTTTAATCCTACTGATTGCCGTGGTGCAGGCTTAATTTTTTTATTTTTTGAAGTCCTGGAAGTTAATGGTTCTGCTGAAGAGTTAAATATTTCTTCTTAGTCACTGGCTTCAGTAATAGTTTCTTGTTCTAACTCATTATCTGTTGTAGTTAAAATGAAGGATGTGTTTGGCCTAGTATTTAAGAGGCTAGGAAGTAGAGATTTATCTCTTTGGGGTATTGTTGCTTGCTGATTTTCTTCATCGTCAGATGTATCTAGAATTTCTGTATCGTCAGAGTCTGAAGTGGCCGTGGGTCTGTCTAGAGTAGGTGAACTTCGTTTTTCTTGAATTCGGCGCTTAAGTAACCTTTGAGCTATTGATGTTCTGGTGAGATCTCCTTGTCCTCCTTCCATTCCTGGCAGTATACTGAGAGGAAAATTTTTAGAGCTCTTTTTCCTTCCTCTTGTTACCTGCTTCACTGCAGTAGATGGATTCAAGCTTATTTGAGCTTTGATTGTAAATATCGCTGGCTCTATTAGCACGTGCAATAGATGTTTTTGTTTGTTGGGGGATTTTTAAAAGTGGTTTTAAAGGTAACATACAAGACTGTAATGTTTCATAATTACTAGACTCACTGTTGGAGCTTGAGCTATTGGAGCAACTACTGCTGCTGTTGCTGCTGGATGTTGAAAATTTCCTTACCTTTTTACGCCCCCCCTTAAAATTTATGTAATCTTTATCGGTATTTATTTCATGAGAATCTGCGGGATTACGTCATAAAGCATCAGCATTTGAATTTAAACGTCCGGGTTTGTACTTATAGGTGTAGTTGTACCCACGGAGTTTCACTCTCCATCGATTTAGGCAACTCATGGGATCTTTTATTGGTTCGATTCATGTCAAAGGCTCGTGGTCTCCGTGAACTGTAAATTTTAGTCCGTACAGATAGTGTCAAAAATGTTGTAGAGCAACTATTACTGCTAAACATTCTTTCTCAGTAGTAAAGTAATTTCTTTCGCATTTATTAAGAGTGCGAGACATGTAGGCTACAGGGTGATTTTCTCCTGGTTCTCCTTGACTTAAAACAGCACCAAGAGCTAAATTGGATGCGTCAGTAGTTAAAATAAATGGTTTTTTGAGATCGACACATGCAAGTACCGGGGCTTCACACAGGGCTGATTTTTATTTCTCAAGGCTCTCCTCCTGAGTTTTAGTCTAATCGAATTTTTGACTTTTTCGTAATAATAGGCTTAAAGGTTCTGCGATTTCAGCATAATTTTTAATAAATCATCTATAATATTCTGCGAGTCCTAAATATTCTCAAATTTCCGTGCAATTTGTTGGTACTAGAAAATTTTTAACTGCTTCAAGTTTCTTGGGGTCGGGTTTCATTCCATAACCACCTATTTCATGTCCCAAGTATGTCACTTCAGGGGTTAAAAACTTACATTTATCTAGCTGTAATTTTAATCCAGAATCTAATAGTCCATTAAATAATTTTTTTACTTTTATTTCGTGTTCTTCTAAAGTTTTGGCACATATTATAATATCATCTAAAAATATAAATAGTTTTGTGCCTTGTAATCCCAATAATATGGAACCCATAATTTTTTTAAATGTTGCCGGTGCGTTGCATAATCCAAATGGCATACCTGTATACTCATAATGTCCATATGGAGTTCTGAAAGCTGTTTTCTGGAGATCTTCTGGAGACACTTCAATTTGATGAAATCCGTTAGCTAGATCGAATACTGAAAAAAATTTTGACCCACCAATTCGCTCTAATATCTCTGTAATATTAGGCAATGGGTAAGCATCAGGGAAAGTTTGAGCGTTTAATTTCCTGTAATCTATTACAAGATGATGTCTCTTTTCTCCGTTGGGTCCTGGTTTTTTGGGGACAATTTACAGAGGGCTATTGTATGGGCTAGAAAAGTAGCTAATGGTTCCTTCTTGTAATAATTTATCGATCTGATCTCTAACTTCCTTGTGTAGAGCAGGATGGTATCTATATTGCTTAGTAAAGACAGGTTTATCGTCAATAGTCAGTAAATTATGTTGTTCATACGATGTACGTGGAGCAGCATCATTTTTGATATAAAAAAGATGTGAGTACTCTTTTACTCCTTGGAAAAGTTGTTTATGACTTGCTTTATCATGATGATGCTGGCAAAGTTTTTCTGTCATATATTTAATTCTTTCCTCTGTTGTTATGTTGGGAAAATTGTCACTTAAATCTAAATCAAGAAAATTTTCTGAATCATCTAAGTCAAAAGGCACAAGATCTTGAGGAGGAATCTCAATTTTCACTATCTCTTCTCTGGTGTTTACAGCCATCGTAAAATAGCAACCTTTATCGTATGTTACTGCTGCTTCGCCTATAAATATACCAGGAGTAGTTTTTATCAAATGTAAGTGTGCTTGTCCGTGGCTGTTAATTTGCGTTACAGGAATTTCTATTGGAACTCTCATTCTGGCTGGTATTTTGTATGCACGATTTTGACCAAACGTTACTCCTGTAGGCTTAAAATGTTGAGTAGTTGGCAGAGATTCCGAATTTTCTTTATTTATGCCAATGTCACCTATAATTTTGTGAAAATTGTCTTGTTTACTTACATATTCCGTCTTTCTATCGATCAATTCAAGTCAACGTTCTCCGTCGCTTATTGTTGCAATTCTTCCTATAAATAAAATGGGACTTATAGGTCTTCTTTTTAATATCAAGGCTCTCATGTCATAAAAAAAACTGGTTCGTTCTTCAGCTAAAAATAAATTTCCTAATACTCCTGTTTCACTAAATGGTGTTTCTTGTGACAAAACGTGAAATACGTGATTTTTATCAAATATATTCAACGTCACTGTTCCTAATGTTATAATATTCTGAGGAGTTAATCCAATGAGGGCAATTTTTGTATCTGTATTTATAATAAAATTTGATAATAATGAAGATATTTTCATGGCACTGACGTCAGTTCCTGTATCTATAAGAAAAGTGTCTTCGCTTTCATTTAGTTGTAAAATTTTTAGTCTTACTGTCAGTGCATTGCCAATGTTTCTTGTGACGGACACTCAGGCGATTGCACTTATTGGTTCGTCAGTGGACGCTGACTAAGGTCTCTGCTCGCCATTGCGTTGGGGCGACGAGCACCGTTCTCGTTTGAAGAATGGTACGGTTTAGGAGAATTTGGCCTGAAAACTTGTTGATTACTGAAGGAATTCGACCTTGATCGAAAGCTGGTGTCGTTTCGTGATTCTCGTGGATATGTCTGAACATTTTTACGAGTGCAGGGGTAATTTCCCATTGGAAAAGTAGAAGAACTGCCAAATACACTGCAGTAAATTTGTGTGAAAGGGGCAATTTAAATAGGCTAATAATTGATTTTAATGTTGTATTGGATGCGTGGGGCCGAAATTTCGGTGATTTTTCCTCGAGTTGTTCAAAGGTTGATTAGATTGCGTTTCATTTGATTTTTGTAACAATTTTACAGATTGATTAGTAGAGCCGTTACTTCGATATTGAAGTGCTGGGTGTGATACTATTTTTCCATCTGAATCAAACGTAGTAGGCAAAATTCTTGTGTCATTAGGATTGTAATAATTAGATATAATATCACGATTGTACATGTTGAGATCATTATATTCAATTTAATGTATATTGTTTTGATTGGGCTGAAAATATGAAAACTGTTCTTGTCTATTTTGTTGGTGTACAGATGGATTTTATCTTGCTGTAGGGTGTAACTGCTGAGAAAGATACATCTGTAAATTCTGATGGTACATGGTAGCGTGAGTATTGGGGTATAATATTTTTTAACTTCTTCGGCTTCTAAAGCTACCCGTAAAGCACCAGTAAAGGTTTTTGATATGTTTGACATTATGTTGGCCTTGAATCCATCGGGTAAGCCTCGCATTAATGCTTTACGACCAACCATTTCTAGATATAATTTTGAATCAGGCTGTTGATTTTCAGGAATATTGTTGAAAGCGGCTTCTATTTTTGCTGCTCTAGCGCCTTGGTTAATAAGTTGGGAGATTTTTTCGTGAAAATCGCGAACAGTTTCTCCCTGTTGTATCTGAGAATTATTGATGTTGGTGATGTATTAAGCGTAAAGTTTAGAAAGAGCAAAGTGTGCCTTTGAATGGTTTATAAGATCGTCTAATGTATTTATTGTTAATCCGTCTAGACAACTTCTTGCTCTACCCTTTAGCCTAGAGATGACTGTTTTTAAAAACATACGTTCTTCCGCATTTGAGATAAGGGACCTACCGTTTTTAATATCTTGCAAGAAATCTTTGAGTGGTGTATTTTGTTTACTATATGTGGGTATATGTAGGACAGCTTGATTAATGCGTAAAATTGAATTATTTAGAGCCACGTTGCGTGATAATTCAAGAAATTCAAGTGATTTTTTGGCTTCCCGTGCCCTATGGTATTGCTCAAGTAACTGTACCCTTGTAGCTGTATTAGCTACTTTGTTTGTATCCTCAAGTGTATGATCCATTATGGAAAAGTTTTGAAAATAGAAAAGAAAAGAGAAAGAGAAAAAAAAATATGATAAACAAATTTTGGTTAGGTTAAAGCATACTTCAAGTAGAACGAAAGGCTTAGTTCCCCACAAGGGATGCTAATTTGTTACGTCTGAACTTCTAAGTGAAGGGCGGAACTCGTGGATTCGTTCTGCAAACGAATAAATTAAATTTTTATTTGTCAGGAACCAGCCGTCGGCCCAGAGGCCTTACTTGCTCTTACTAACAGTATGCTTCTCTTTTAAATCGTTGACTCGGCGTTGTGGTGTTAGTTTTCAACGATTGGTATGTGTAGAGAGGTGTTGGTATATTGTATGCCGAGCTGGCATTGACCTACTGTTTGAATTTATCTGATGTAATATGGTCGTAGCGTATTTTATCGCACGCTTTTAATACGTAGCTTAATTACCGAACTAAATCTTACATCCGCTTAAAATGCACTCTTTTAACACGTAGCTTAATCACTGAACTTAGTCTTACATCTGCTTAAAAGACGCAACAGAACTCACTCTCCAACCTTTATAGTAACTTTGGAGCACTTGATGAAAGAGAAAAGGCGATTATTGGGATGTGCAAGGAGTTTTTACACTCTCGCAATTAAAGAGGACACGTCAAGTTGGAGATCTGAACAACCAATCAGAGCTTAACCCATTACTCTCAATTTACACAAGCATAAACGTGGTGCCACAACTATACCGCGAACAATGGTAAAAATCGCTGATCTCTCGGTTGTTGCATTTGGTACAGTTGATTTCAAAACTGTTTACGACATTCGCTGTGGATTATTCTCAGTAATAAATGTTAAAACTTCTAATTGTTTTCATTCTTGCGGACATTTTATGCAAATTGATTGTTGTAAGATGAGCGCTATGTAAGATTATTTAGAAATTGTACGCGTAGTTAGAGTTTTGCGATGGCAGCTCTTTTGAAAGGGAGTAAGTTAAGTTAGGGAGAGTTTGTCACGAGATTGCAAAAGCAGCTACATTGCTCAATGTTTAGCAATCGCTGAGCATTCGCTTTTTATAAGTTTTTAACGGAGCTGTGTATTTTAAAGTACTAAATATTAGGTATATGACATGGGATGTTACACTGTTACAAATAAATCTGGCCTATCACATTATGTTATTATAGACATTACATTTTAATAATGTGTCTGTATATATCTTGAACTTCTAATTTATGTAGATGAAAGCATACAAAAATTTCCAATATTCTTCTTTTGTCTGGAAATTTTTAGAAATGTTGGATGCAATCTTAGTAGTTGCGTCTAATAAACCTTGATAACGTTTAATCTCTCAATTTTTCAATTATGTTTTAAATCATTTAAGCAATTTTATTTAATCATGATGTAAGAACGAACAAAAAGTTGTAGTGTCAGCCATCCTTCATATATCATTAGATCAAAATGTTTTTTGTTTTGTCTGTAAAATAGTCTGTAGAAATAATATTGTAACATGATTAAACTCTTACTCTTATATGAATTATTTTTTAAATTACTTGTACTTTGCTCTTAATTTACTAAGGGAAAAGATAATGGAAATACCATGGGCTATAATATAAGATTATTCGAAAATATTTTTTTAGGATCGTTATCGGGTAATTTATTTGGGTGTACACAAATATCGAAGCTTTTTGGAAGTCCAGAGTTTGAAACTGTAATAGCATTGCATTCTGCAGTCAATGGTTTATCGTATGTATGTTTTTTCTTGCCTGTTTTTCGTAAACAGCTGATTTTCTAATTTATTTACATTTGTGGTTTAATGTAAAAAATTGTTTTTTTTTGCTATTGGCTTTCCTTCATAACTTTTGTCAAAATTTCAATGTTTTCTCAAGAATCTTACTATTATTTATACATTTCAATCTTAGATAATTAGCAATTTTGCTCCCATTTTGTATGTATATACATATTTATACACACGCAATTGACTTTTTTTGATTTTTTATTAAGATCAGAACTTATTATGGTTTACGCAACGTAAAAAATTTTGTCCTTGAATTTTAATATTATATATGAGTCTGTCTAGAAATAACGGGCCACCGAGGTCTCTGATGGCGTTTATTACCAAAAACACTTGAGGTTCAGACAAATTAAAAGCAATGTAGATGTCTAATAAAAAAAATCTAAACACACAAACCAATACATTCTTTCCTGCTCTTTCCGATGATGTGGTCAGTTTTTTCTGCAAACGTCGTTTTTGAAGTTAGAATTGAGTTTTAATGTTCAATTTAACTTTTCATTGTAAGGGTTAACTCTAATTACAAAAACAATACCACTAATTGATAGAGGAGGTTTAAGTCTATCGGAAATTACTTTTTGAAAGTTGGAGAAATGATTTTTAGGCTTGCTGCAATAATAAAAGTTAAAGCGGGTTGGTGCATGAAACGCGCATGGGACGACACGATGTGGCGTGCCAACGTGTGGTGTCAATTCGCACAACATTTACTAAGCCTTAATCTGATTATTCTAATGATTTGTTATGTAACTTTTTTCTTGTTTGTACATTTTGCTTATTAAAAACAAAAAAGGATGGATCAATTTTTTTTTTTCGTGTGCTATTGAAAATTATAGATTCAACGGTAGATAACAATCAAAAAACTCAAATTCATATAAAAACTAACAGTTATATCAAAAATTAAAAAATGATCTATGTTTACATAAAATAAAATTTTTTTTTCTCATATAATCGCTACAAAATTAATTTTTTTGGTGTGAAACATAGTTATAACTATTTTTTAGTGGTTTAATACTGGCAAAATTAGGTAAAATTGTGTTTTAAAGTTTGTTTTGCTTCTATATTCTAATGGTTTCATATACAGAAAAAATAAAAATACCAGCGTGTAGAACAAAAAATTTTTTATTTTGACAGTACGTCTAAAAGTAAGTGAGATAGAGAGAGCCATTGATCGTCTGCTGTCGTGCGCACTCTCTCTCTCTCTCTCTCTCTCTATCTTTGTTGTACTCATACAGATAAGCCTTTTTCACGGCTTTTCTTAATATTTCGCGCTTGTAGAAAATGACGAATAAATATTAGAACTAGTTTTATTTCTTTATCATTAAAGAAAAATCTCTTCTCTGGAAACAGAATTATTTTAAAATATCAATATTTGACTACAATGCAAAGTTTTCCCGGGGTCTTCCCATTTTGCTTGTTCAAACTTCATCTTGACCCGTCTTGAGTAAAGAGCCAATGAAAATCGCGCACCAGCGCAACTACGCACAGTAATCAGGTATCTGAAAAGAGACAGAGTGACGGAGAAAGTAATACACTTGAACGTTTTTTAAACTATTGTTTGTACTTTTGTGTAGATAGGTAGCTAACTTGCTTTTTCCTAATCTATAATATTTACTGTTAAAAATCTATATTCATAAGTAAAATTTTCTTTTAGATACTTAACCAATTTTTTTTAAAAGCAGTACATTGCTATTGTATCATGATTTAAACAGTTAGAAAACATTACAATGCTCTGGTGTTTCATTTTTGACGAATCTGATACTCTAGAACAAACAACAGATGTAGCTAAAGTTAATTGACTATTGTTATGGTAAAAGTTTTGAGCTGCATCTCGTATAATAAAATCATAGTTTTTCAAGAAATCGAGCGAGATAAAAAATTCTGTCTCTATCAGTAAATTATAAGCTGTTTTGAAATGCATAGAATGTTGTTTTGATATGAACGAATAAGTTTTTAACTTAAATAATAGAGGAGAAAAATTTTTGATAAAAGCATCGCTTGGAATGATTCTAGTTTTCAACGTCCATCTATCAGTTGTATACCATACTTGATACTTAATTTCGTCAATAGAAGCTTTTTCAAAAATTTCTCGTAGTGATTATTCTATGCGTTCGATGCCTGGATAGGTTTTACATCGATTAATATAGCACTCTGGCAAGGAGTTATCACAAACTATCAAGGCTATGCAATTCTCGTAATCTTTTATTCTGACATTAGATACTCGAGAAATATCGAGACCTGGTAACATCAATTCGACATCTTGGTGATGTATACACACGCAGACAGTGTGCAGGCCACTTGCACCAGAAAAAACGCAATGGGGAGGACGTAATATAGCAAATGTACTAACATCCAATTCAACTTTAGCGTTTTGATCTTTGAATTTTAAATATAATTCATGTAGGTTGTAAGGTGTAAGTCTTTTTTGTGAGTATTCTTTTGTTCCATCTTTGTATCAAATACATTTTGAATCCTTTAACCCAGACATATTCGGCTGTTGTCGTCGTATTCATAAAACGCCCTCACTTTTTCTTAAATTGACGTAGATAAGTACTCTTTGCCTCTTATTTCTGTTTAAGAATGATTACATCTACTCTTGTATTTGTTTACGAGCCGATGAGTTAAATTTGCAAACGACGCAGTTTTACGTTCACATCATGATGCAGGAAGTAATTTAACGAAAAAAAATTTCCCATCTCTCGATACAGACTCATCTTTGAAAGTAAGTTGAAAATTACTTACAATATTGAAATAATCATTCAAAGTTAGTTGATCATTGAAAGTAACCTCGTTTGTGACTGTTATTCTACATAAATCACAAATTTTAGCATCGATGTCTAGTCCAGGAAAAATTGTCGCAGATTGAAAGCTATTGTACAAAGTGTTGATGAGTACTTTGCATTTTCTTTTAGGGGATCACATCAACGATTTTGAACCATCCTACGATTTATATAACTTAGTTTCAAATATTCTTCTAGTATAACTAATACATAAAGCCAAGTCACTAAAACCGTTGTCATCGCTAACCATGAAAACTATTAAACCAATTTTGCTGAAATTTTGCATACCGATTCTTGATACTTTCTAGATGGTTTAAGTATGGTTTTTATCTTAAGAAATTTAATTACAATAGCAATAAATAAGCTCAAAGTTTTGCAAAAATACGCCAGCTTTTCACTTTAGTTTAGTAGGGTCTGCTAGGTGGCAAAGACATAAAATCGAAGCTACCTGCACCAGAATTAAATAAGTGTGGTTATAATAAGCTGGAGCTTCACGGAAAGGACCCCGTACAAACCCTTAGGATATTCTCTGTTGGTTAAATTGGCTAAAAATTTTATTAATTACAGATTAAGTAATACTGAATAAGATGCAACAATTTTTTTTTCAAACAAATGGCTAGTTTTTTAGAAAAAAATTGTTGAGGATGGCCATTTGTCATGAGGTTAGTTTGACAGGCGGCATGAACCAATACAACCTTATAATGTATTTATATACACATATATATGTATATTTATTGTTTTTGACTCTTGATCGCCATTTGCACCTGCTGGAGAAGAGTGCGTGATAAATTCTTAATGAAGCAAGAGTCGACGGAGGGGTTAGGCTAAGAGAGGAGTGAATAATCCCATAGCCTCAACGATGTGGTTCAAACGGTTGGATAGGCATAATTAACTGTGTAATAGACGTTTATTATGTATGCGCTCATCTTCAATTGAATATGCTTGTTAAAACCATTTGTAATACTTTATAATTTCTCACTGTCTTATACATCATAAAAATTCTATTATTATTTTTTTTTTTAATTCAACTTTGATATTTAATACAATTATTCTTACATGTAATATTTTTTCTACTTCATTTAAGGCACTAATGAAGTTCCTTTCTGTTTCTGCTCTTTTACTGTAGTCTAAAGGTCTATTACAAGCCCAGAACATATTTTTTATTCAATAAGAGTCCCCAAGTACTAAGTGCCCATTTTATTGTTCTTAATTGATTTAAAAATATATTAATAATAATCCCCTTCTCTGACAAGTTTCTATATATTACTCTTAAATAATTATTATAGTCAGTACACCATACTTTTACTTTGTATTATTAGATGAACCTGCACCCCCTCCCACTCCCAACCTCGTAGCTGTCTCTGATGAGAAGCCACCACCACTGATCTGACCTATTCATCAACAACTGCGGTGTCATGAGCGGTCGTGCTCTTCCTCTTACCTGGGTGGCCGTTACTACAATCCCGCTCCAATGCCATTCACCGTTGGTCCGATCCAAGCCCTAAACTTAGCAGTGGTTGATGTCCTTGAGTAACAATACTTTCTATTAAATACTCAGATAAGTTCAATAAATTATTAATGTATAAATAATCGTAATAGTAACGCGTTACTTTGTTTCAATATTTTTATTAGATACACTAGTACCAACTCATATTCCTTGCCTCGCAGCTGGCTTTGATGAGAAGCCGTCACCTCTAATCCGACATATTTGCCAACGACTGCAGGGCCGTTAACGATCGCGCTTTGCCTCTTGTTGAAGTGAAGAACTAGAATAATACTTTCTTTGATACTCTAATACTTTCTTTTAAACAATTATTTTTTGTGACGAACATTAGAATCCGATTAGCGTTGAGAACTGTTTGGACTCTTGTTTTTCGAAACAAGTTGAAAGACGAGTATTGAGATCTATTCAAATATCTGTTGCTTCACTGATCTTAGTACCTTCGTAATAACCAAATTAAATGCATGCCTGTTATTTCTGGTCAGACACATATTTTTTTTTTTTTTTCTACTTATTAAAGATGCAGAACTAAACATATTATGAACATATTATTGTAGTACCTGATAAGTTTTCTCACATTTTCGTCATAAAATAAAAGTTTTTTTAACGTTGAATGATTACTAAACGAACTACGACAAGCTTCTTGCTTATGACAATATGTTGACTTTTTTCTTTCTTCTGCTCAAGATACTGCTGAGTAATACATACACTTGTATCTAATTTCACTATAAAACGAAGGATTTTCTTATAATTAATAATTTTATTTTGGAGTACTATTCAAAATTATATATAAATATTCATTATCAAACGTATTATTCTTTTTTTCTCATTCAGATTTTTTTTTTCAATTTAATGTATAAGATTTCATAGTTTTCTTTTAATACCACTATTTTAATGACTCAGGAACTCAAAATAAGTTTCAGAAATTTTTATATTTTTGAAATATTTCTTCCCAAACATAAAATTGACACTAAAGTTTTGTTATTTCACGACATTTTAAACTATAATAAATCTTGTTCTAGACTGAAAATAGTCTTTATTATACAAAAAAAAATTTAATCATCGATTTCCATCTATTAGATATAAGCTATTATCTTGGGTTGGGTGGGTTTT
Organism: Copidosoma floridanum; assembly: GCF_036245765.1. Taxonomy (NCBI): domain Eukaryota; kingdom Metazoa; phylum Arthropoda; class Insecta; order Hymenoptera; family Encyrtidae; genus Copidosoma; species Copidosoma floridanum. The sequence continues at coordinate 3,588,686 of NW_028321911.1, forward strand.
CAAATTGTTTCGGTTCAGTATGATTAACAATTAAGTTATCATAAGATCTTTTTTGTTTGTTTGATCTTTAGGAGATTACTTATTGAGATGGTAACTTTTTATTGAATATTGTTTTAATTCTCACAGAATTTTAATTTTTTAGTTTTAAAAAGATGTTTTTCTGAATGATAATCATTTACTACATAACACCATTTGTCAGAAGTTTTTTTATTATATTCGTTGACGGCAAGGCACAAGAAGTATTTGCACCTGGAGTATTTATATTTTTTTTTGTAATACAAGAACATTTCGATGACCATTTGTGTCAGCCTTATTAGGCTACAAGAGATATTTGTATTTGTTACATAAGCACTACAATATAATGTGCAACACACTTTTACAATAACAAACAAAATTACCTCAGGTATTCAAGAGTTCGTAAGTGTTACGACTCACTTGTCACAGGTCCAACGTTACAATAGGCATAATGATCATGTACCGCCACGTTTATATAGCTAGCATAACACAGATAAACGTTTGAGGGCATCAACCCCGCTTGAGTCCTTTAAACTTTTGTAATAACGGAAGGTATGATGTGTTTAAGTGTTACACGTCTTCCTTTTTGTTGATGTTATTGTTGTTCAACTTAATAGAGAGCATTTTGGAGATAACTTCCTTATGATAGTTGGCTTCTTTATCGAGTAATCTTACATTTTTCCAATTCAACTTATGGTTATATTTAACTCAACGTGCATAAATGACAGTTTTTTTTTATTTTTTCTGTGTTTGTTTATGCGTATTTCAGTCGTTCGATTTGTCTCACCAACATAAGCCGCACGGCAGTTTATACACTTGAGTTTTTATGTGAAGTTTGTCTTTTTGATACTGTCAATTCTATTTTTTTCTAAACAAATGACGCTATAAAGCGCATTATGTATAACTGGGTACGTGTTAATGTTGTGAGGTCTTAACATGTCATATATTTTGTCAAAATTGCTATCAGTGTATGGAATACCTATTTTACATGTAGGGTGGTCATTCGGAGTGGTTTTGCTATTGCTGATGTATTTTTGTCTTTTTAATCTAACTTTTATATTTTTATCAATAAAATATAACCGATAATTGTTACTTAATAAAAGGTTTGGAACCTTAACAACATTCACACTATGATATTTCTTGCTGGCAAGTAGAATCACTCTTCAATCAAGTCAGGTATCATATTTCTTTAGTAACTGATTGGATGGTCTGAAAAACAATTAATATACGTCCTGAAAAAGTAGATTTTTTGAACCCTTCAAAAGTGAAATATTTTGAATTTCTGATTATGGTTAGATCAAAGAAATCAAGTTTATAATCAATCTTGATCTGGTATATAAACTGTAAGTTAGGATTATATGAATTAAAAATATTTACATTGTCAATGTGGTCTTTAAAAATAAAAAGCAAAATATCATTGACGTAACGAAAATAAAAACTAGGTTAATGTTATGGTTATTGGTTAAGTAAGACAGATAATCCCTTTAAGGTCATAAATAACAAGATAAGCGAAAAGCGGTGAAACGAGAGATCCCAGCAGCATGCTGAAAATTTGTTTAAAAAATGTTATTGTTCAACATGAAAAATGTATTATTAAATAAAAATTCAGTGCACTGTGGAATATCGTCAATGGAGACTCGTCATTCGATTATTATACTCGATGCGTGCCGGTCGATGGTCTTCAATACTAAGTTCAAAGGAATATTGCTAAACAGGGAGCTAACGTTTAAAGAAATTAAAATTTGAAAAAGGAAAAGTTGTATACTTTGGATTTTGTTTTTTAGTTTAAAATTGTTGTTAATATAGGATTTTGGTACGATGATTAAACTTTTAAATTCATTATAAATAGTTTTTGCAAAAAAATATGTGGGACTGTGGACCACAGATACGATTGGACGCAAAGGGGCATCAACCATCCAAATTTTCAGCAGACCATAAAACTTAGCTAGAACAGTATCAGTAAAAGACAGAGCATTCGAAAGATGAGTTCTGGAAAGGAAGCCGTCACTTTTTAACTTATTTAAAATGGACAAGGTTCTCTTTTATAGGGGAGCTAAGAGAGTTTTTAAAATAATTTTGTAAGTAGCTGTGTCAGACAACAGTTGGTGCATTTTTGCGGAATATATACTTTTATTAAGGCACACTGTTACATTACACTTATTAGCAAAAGTCAGAAAAATATCTGGATTCTTACGTAAAAAATTTTTTGTAATTTTTAATTTTTCTAGGTATTTGTGGTTCTTACTAAAACTTATTAGTTTGTCTTACTACATCGAAAATATGTTCTAGGACTTTTTCATGGATAACTGTTTTTTCTCGTTGTTTGGTATCAAGATGTAAGAGACCAACTTCAAGGTTTCTAACAACACATAATAAATGACGTTCATGAAATATTAAAGGTGTTTTGAATTTCGGTCCAAGAACACAAGTTCTGCGCTTTTATTAGGAATGTCTAAGCTTGTGAGATTGCATATCACATTATTATTGTTCGATTTAGTGTTCTTAGCGGGTAGAACTTCTTTGAGTTTCTCATATAGTGTAGAATTTTATCTTTTATAAATGTATGAAAAGGTCAAAGGCCAGTAAACCTCCTGGTCTTTGGTTGATTTTTTGCCGGGACTGGGAGTACACCAGGTTGGGAAAAGGACGTTGGGCAATGAAGGGGTGCCGTAGGAGGTGTTAAAATAAAATGACACACAACACTGCACTTATTTTAAACAACAATAAACACAACAAAATTACTTTATTGAAGCAAATAATAAGAGGTATTATTTGACCTAGAAATCACTATTGAGCGTGTTGGATCGAATCACTTGAAAATAGAATTAGAACACAATCGCAGTAGATGAGAACTATTAAACTAGTTGTGAACAGAGAGGTAAGTAATGAAACTGAATTAACAGTGGTGTTTAAATAACTAAAAATAAGAAAAAGATGGCAGGGTTATGCAGGTATACGCGTGGGCAGCACAACACGTGAAAAGGAGCTGCAGGAGCAAAGACGATGAAAACGTCTGTCCACTAGCTGTGTACAAAGGAGACTGTTCCGCATATCGCGTGTATCAGTGCACACGTTGCGCAGAGCTACACTCTCACCCATGCATACACACACGCATACATCTAGTCTTATAGTCACATGCTAGAGACTCCTAAATACAATGCAGTTAGCTAAGGCGGTCTATATTTTGTTTAATGCGCCCAACAAAACGCGATAAAGACCTTAAATTGTAAACAGTATACAATGTTTTGATTGTTTTTAATAAAGTTATTGTAGCCTTAGCAAGTGTGATAGTCAAGTTCTTAGTCGGTAATATCAGATTCCAGATGGGTGATAGACGTTTGTAGGAATCTAATGTGTGTGATAATGTGGCGGTTTTTTAAATTAAATACTTTCTTGCAGAAGTATTATACTTTTTGAGTGAAATTTACTTTTATACATTCGCAATGTAACTTTGCGTTTAAACACTTATGGTGAAAGTGTTTAATGTGACTTGGCAATATACTCGCGTACATGCATTTAAGTAGAAATCTTCGTCATGAAATGCTTGTCGTTAGTAGTATGTATACATCCTTGAGCCGTTTTAACGTGTAGGTCGTATGTACTCCAAACTTTTCGGAGATGCCTTAGTAGAAGTGCGAGATGATGTTAGAGTCTTCCTCTGATCCAAGACTTATAATGATAGTTGTGTAAAAATATAAGTGCCCTCCGATAGAGCGATTCTTTTTACCAGCAAGAGACATCATAGTGTGAATGTTTTTAAGGTGAAAAAGCTTTTATGAGGTCACAACTATCCTTTCTATTTTTATGATGAAAATGTTAAAGTTACATTTAAAAGACAAAAATACATCAGCCGTAGCAAAACTACTCCGAATGACCACCCTGCATGTAAAATAGGTATTCCATATACTGGTAGCAAATTAAAAAAATATGTAACATATTGAAACCTCACAACTTTCACACGTACCTAGTTACACATAATAAGCTCAGCATCGGCATTTGCTTGGAAAAAGATAAAACGGGCAACCTCAAAGAGACAAACGTTGTATGCAAATTCCACTGTAATAGTTGCCTGGCAGTCTACGTTGGTAAAACAACGTGAGCGACTAAAATACGCATAAATAAACACAGAAAAAATAAAAATCTGACGCTGCCATTTATATACATCTAGTCAAATATAACAATGAGTTTGATTGGAATAATGTAAGAATACTTAATAAAGTACCTTACTAAAACAAGCGAATTATTTCCAATATGCTTTTCATTGGGTTGGACAACAATAACATCAACAAACAGAAAGACGCAAAACACTTTAATAAATTATGTCTTCCATTATTACGAAAGTTCAAAGGACACAAATAGGGTTAATGCCCTTGGACGTCTACCTGTGTCACGCTAGTTGTATAAACGTGGCGATACATGACTATTATGCCTATTGTATCGTTCAACCTGTGACAAGTCGTAACTTCCATGAATTCTTACGTACGTGAGGTTTATTTTTACGAAAATTCAAACGTGTAATGTACATTATATTGTAGTGCTTATATAACAAATACAAATATCTCTTGTAGCCTAATGAGGCTGACACAAATGGTCAGTGGAACGTTGCTGTATTACAGAAAAAAATAAAACCACTCAGAGTGTGATTAATTTTTGTACCTCGCCCCTAACGGATCACATATTTTCTTATTTCCTTATCTTTATACACACAGACACACTTGTTTTATGTATATGACCACTTTATACATTTTTTCAATACATCAATAATTTATGTGGTTATTTCGTTATATTATCCCCATTTAAAAAACTCATCCGTCTCTTACCTATTTCTTCGACGTATACATTATAAATAATAATTATTGTTGTGTTTTGATTTAAAATATCGAACAATCAAAATTGGATTTTATAACTGCAATTCAAAATATTAATGACAATTAAATTACTAAATTTTTAAAAAACAGCTATAATAATTTATTATAACATGTATACTAAGCTATTGTATTAGAATAAATTTTTTTGAAAAGTTAGAGATGTCATATTCTAAAAATTTCAACATTATATTTTTTTAACGAAAATGTGTCATCATAAAATAGGAAAACATCATGTCATGTATACTTGTTGAATGATTATTAATTTAGAAATATAATAAATTTTAATGTATTGCCATGAATACTGCTGATTTACCTATAAAAACTATTAAGTTAAGTCAATTTATTATAAAAAAAGCTCTTCCCAAATAATATTTTCCACTTTTTTTTTCTTTTTCTTTCTACTTGAGTAAATAAATTATTTTATATACATTATTCATCATTTTTTTTTTGCATCTTAACAAAGCCACATACAATTAACCATGAGAAAATAGGGGTTTTTTTCAATACAAACTTACATTATCCAAACTTTGACCTTGAGAATTGTTTATTGTCGTAATAAATGCCACAACGGTAGAAAATAATGAACGATACAAAATAAAAAGAAGTACCAAGATGTTTCCTGTGACTAAAGCTCTTCTTGAAATGGAGACTCTACTTTTAATCTTTTTTCTAGTTGTTACTTCTCTTCAAATATTACACTGCAATAATTTGGTAATTCGTAAGCGTGTTCTATTACACAGAATAATTGATATATTAAATATTTTAAGTATCATCACTATTGTACTCATTTTTAGATTTAGTTCATGAGCTGGTAATAATTCATAAATATTTTGAAATACTCTCATCGGAAAATTTGAATTAATTTTATTGTTCAGTTCATTAACTTCTTTATAAGCTAAGTTTTCTTTACCATGGAAAGCCTAAACTCCTCTAGTTAATTTTTTAAGAATTTTATTATTTCAATAACAGGTGTATTCGTTATGTAGTGTAAGTATAACACCTTCCGCCAAACAAATAAAGATATCAGAAAATATTTGAAAACATACATAATTTGGTATTCAATTTTTAGGAATGTGAAAAAGTTTTATTGTACCTTTCTCGATTTACAATAAAAATTTAAAAAATCCATTCTCATTAGAACGTATATTGATTCTCAGTTATAAAATTTACAGTCAGTTCTACAAAAATAAAAATTTTTATTTTGTTCAATTAAAATATTTCTGTTACCGCTTCTTATCACTAGTAGAATCTAACGAACACCACTTTCTAAAAATAGTAGTTTTCCTACGAGTTTGAAAAGTCTTTGTTTGCAAACCGAGAGCTTTGCGGCCCGAGCCGAACGCAAGGTCCAGAACGAGGTTCGTAAATGAGACTTTTCGAACGAGTATCGGAAAACTGCTTTTTTGCCCGAGGAAGTACCAGACTCCCAAAACCACCCGAGGGCGAAAAAATTAATTTACTTTTAAAAAATTTTTCGAATTACATAAATCTTTTAACGTTCCGTCAACGCTTATTACTAACGTTTATTACTAACACTTTTTTAAAAACCATTGAAGCCTCATTCCAAATAATTTAATCAACTTGTTTTATAATTTTTTTATCTTACTTAAATTCTAAAAACGCACTTTCTATATTATTAAGATTTTAAGGAAGTCTAGAAGTTCTATGGCTTATCATCGTTTTTTAGAGAGAAATTTATGCTGTGCTAGTCTATACCATTGACATAATTTTTTTAAAGCAGAGAAATGAAATAATAATTTAACGTTTTATAAAAATAAGTTTTTTTTAACTCTCCTGAACCATCTATGAAAAAAAAATTTTTTTCTTTCGGAAATAATAAAAAAAAATTTCATTCTGGTCATTATTTAAACTTTTGTACATTGAGTTCAACCTTTTTTAAATTAAATGATATTTTTTTCCTTTACTTTTTTTTCTTTTTTATTTATTTTCGGTGTAGGTGAATAAAAACATTAACATGATTTGTCTTTTGATTCTAGAATTTTGTTATTATAAAAAAGAGCTCAATTATCTTTATTATCAGGGAAATTATTCGTAAAAAATTTTTTGTAATTGTTTCATATTTTATCACCTTAAACGTTTTCTGACATTATAAACCTAGCAAAAAATTGTCTTGATAGTAAATAAATATAACAGCAATGGTTTCTTCGAAAATGTCATCTATTTTTCCATCATTGTCTAATAAATCCATTGGAATTGCAGTATTTTTAAGAGGTTCACATGTTATTCCTTGAAATGTTCTTATATGTTTATACAATGTTAAACTAGTTACTACATTCTGTTTAATATATTTTTAAGAAAAAATCTTTCATGGCCTTTGATGAAACAGTGTTGAATCTATCTGCTGGAGTATTTTTCATTATATTTTTTCTTATTTGCCAAATTTTTAATTTATTTAAAAAAATGTAGTATTCTTAAATGCATACATACTTTATGGATCTTACAAAGTCATCATGTTTATTTAATTTGAACCAAGGTGTTATCTGTGTTTTGTAGTTTTCTATACCAGATTCAATGCTATTTCCTTCAAATACAAGGTTATATTTGATTTTAAGGTGAACAGATAAACTTACAACTGTATGACTTCTACCACAAATTGGACATTTTTGCAATCTTTAAGCTGATTCCATGTGACCTACGTATCTAGCATCAACGTAACTAATAATTTCTTTAAATATTTCTCCATCTTAATCTTTTAATTTTTAAATTATGATGTATGCTATGTCACTACCTTTGTGTATGTAGTCAAAAATATTTTTATGCTCTAAATAAAATCACGGGATTTGACATTGATATAACATGTGTATTTCATTAACAAAACTTTATTATACGGTCTGACCATGAAATGATCTACTAAAATTGATTTTTTTTCAAAGTTTTCAAATGGGTTGTTAAAAAATATTTTATTTTCTTTTGTATTAAGGGTATTCGTTCGTTTTAAATAAAGTTACGTTTGTGAAAGATGAAGGAAAATTTTTTGCACATTTCTTATCAATCTTACAAGGACTTTGTTTTTTTTTATCAGAATACAAAATTATTAAAATAAGTGCACGAAGCAGAATTTAAAAATTTGATGGTATTGACATTAATTTCAAGTAAAATTGTCTAACAGTTATGTTTAAAATATCATTTGGTACCATATTTTTAGGAAATTTTGGTAAAATTGAATTTAATTCTTTCCATTTACGATAACATGTAACTACTCCAAATGAGTCTGGTCTACCAAATTTTCTTATTATATAAATCACATTTTTATAATGTTTTTCCACATATCTTGGACATCCAATGTATGTAGATAAAAGTTAAAAAAAATATCCAATTTTTTCCTTTGTCTCGAAATTTTAAGAAATGTTTTATGAACTGTTAAGAATTGCGTCTTATAAACCTTGATAGGATTAATTTATTAGTTTTTTGAATTATATCTAAAATAATTTAAATAGTTATAGTTAATTACGATGTAATAATCAATGAAAAAATTGTTATGTCAGTTGTCCCCCATATGATAATGGCTTAAAATCTATTCTGTTTTGTCTGTAAGACAGTCTGCAGAAATAATTTTGAAACATAGTTAGTTTTTTTTTTTTTTCAAGTAATTTTCAGAATAACCAGTACTACATTCTAAATTTTTAATGGGTAAAAGTAAAGGAATCACCATGGAGTATAATACAAAAAAATTCATTTAAAACTGTTTTTTAAGAATAGTTTTTAGGTAATTCTTTTGAGTGTACGAGAAAATTTAAGCTCTCTGGAACTGCAAGGTTTAGAACTAGCATTGCATTTTGCAGTCATTGGCTTACTGTATATTTTTACTGGCCAGTTTTTCTTAAAAAATGTATTTCATAATTCACTAGTTTTCTTTTGTTTGTGATTTAATGTAAATGTTTGTACTCTTTTTGCTTTTAGATTTTTCATCATTTTTTTGTCAAAGTTTTGACAACACGTTGATTTTTCTCTTTTTCTTTAGCAAAACTAATGTTAAACAATACATACACCTATAACTTATTTTACGGTGAAACGCAGGATTTGCTCATAGATAATTTTTTTCATTTGGAGTAGTATCAAAAATTTAATCTAAATTTTCATTATTAAATGTGATGTTCATTTTTTTATGTTCCGATTTTTTCCTTTTTTAAATTCAACAAATATAGGATTTTGTAGTTTTCTTTTAGTACCACTATTCTGATCACGTAATTACTCGGATGTACCTGAATTTATAGTTCCTGAGAATAAAGTAGTCAATTAAAAACTATTTAAATAGTCACCAAAATATAACACGTTCATAGAATTCTGAACAACAATTAAAATAAGTAGATTGAATATATCTTTAAAACTTTGTATTTTATTTGCCATACAACAAGTTTCTTAGTTCAATTATTATTTTAAAATAATTTTTAGAGTTTTCTACATATTCAGAATATTCATTCCTAACAGTGAAATAGACATACCAATACCATTTTTCCACGAAATTTTTAACTATCATCAGTTTTGTTCTGGACTAAAAATAGTCGTTATCAAACAAAAAATAAAAAAATTTGAGTAATTCATCCCTATTTGTTTACTAGAAACTATCCATTAAAGTATTCTTGAATTGTTTGGGTTGAGTATAATTAACTCTTTTGTTTTTATAAGATTTTTCGTTTTGTTTTATGTTTGCTGTCATACTTAGTAAAAGTTTTTTTATTAAATTCGTGTCTTAGAGGTGTAGAATTGTTGAGAAATTGGTTGATTTTTTTTTTTTATCAATGATTATATTATAATCACGACCGATTTCTTTTTGTTTCATTATTATGTAATATGGACATAACAATTTTAAATAATTATTTTCATGCTGGGTAACAAATACTAAGATAAGTTTATTCTTACAATTGCTGTTTTTTAATATTTCAAGAGAATAAAATAAAGTTAATATAAATTAATATCAAGTAGTTCAAGATTCACAAGAATTAACGCAAAGTGCGCAAGGGAGGGATGCCATACTTGTGTTTATTACAGTGAACACATATACATAGTAGTTTTAGTGGGTTTGGCAAAAAAACCCTCCCACTTCACCCTTATGCACCCCACAATCCCCCACACTTCCCAATCAGGACTCTACAATTGAACGTTAGACTAACCTATTTTCTTCGATAATTTGACCTTGAGTTATAATTATTTCCCCCCCTTTTTGACTCTCAACTGCTACCCTTGAGCCCCCTCACAATATCATCCAACCCCCTTTACATCCCAACACACTTTTCACTGGCCCTCACACAATGAAGTAAGATTGAGTATATTTTTTTTTTATTTAAATGATTTTAAATTTTTCAATCGTCCTCCCACCATACCCTTACAATTTTAAAAAATATCACCTCACACACTCCCCACCACCCTCCCACATAATACTTGAATTTCCACACCTTCAATGAGGTATTGCTCATGGTGCTTTGATTTTTTTTTTTTTTATGAGAGTTTTAATAAGTTTACGGATGTCATTATTTAGAAATATTATTTACTACATTATAAAATTATACTTATGCAATAATACAACTAAAAAGCCAGTCAAATATTCTAATTGTGGCTCTCGCTGTTAGCCTTCTTTCCACAAAAAAAAATGTAAATCATCCAGTAAAGGCTACTTTGTTTTTTACTTAGCAGTTCACGTACTGGAACAAACTATTTAATTATGAGTCTAGAGTTTTCACTTAAAAAAAAATTTCTTTTTTGTAAAAATACATATTTTTATTCAGTATTTTACTCTCTGAAATGTTAAAAAACATATGTAAGTGAGTACCCAAGTCCCACCTCGTATTATAAAATACATGTAATTTAGTACCCAAGTTCCACATCGTTTCTAAGGTTTTTCGATTAGCTGATCATATGTCTGCCTCTTATAATTTTTTTCCGTTGACCTTCTATATATCTTTAACATAACGTTATTTATGTAACGTCATCTAACTATTACATTTAAATAATTTTTTTCTGATCTATGTCTTTTTTTTCCAAAAATATAATTCTTGATTTAATGAGAAGATTATTAACAAAGAGACAGAGTTTTCAAAAAGGTATGATTAAATAGACAAACGCAATCAAGCTTTTGAAACAGTTATTTTTACTAATTAATAATTGTTGGGACATTTAATGTGTTATTTTTACCCATCTGTTCTTTTAAATCCTTTCTCACATATTTTACATATTTTTTTTTTCATAGTTCTTATGAATAAATATAAGTCTATTTAAATGTGACGCTCTTTTGAAAGTTTGTTTACATAATGTACAATGAAATAATCTCTTTTCATTATAATCTTTTTTATGAATTACTAAATTTTTTCTTGTTGTAAAAATAATTTCACAAATTTCACGAAAATATCTTGATTTTGTATGTTTAAATTTATGAATTCTTAATTTTTCGGTGTTGAAAGTTCTATGCTGTAGAAATTGCAAGGGTATGAATCATCATTGCTGAAGAAGATATGTTTTATCATTCTTACAAACTATACACATTATTAATTTAATTGTAATTATTTTTCTTGTCCTAATTATATCTGTAATAAGGGTTGATATAAGTTTAAGTATTTTTTTACTGTTTTTAAAAAAATTGATAAAAATGTTACTTGAAAACCATATGAGTTTAAAAAATTGAGACTGTTCAAAACTTTATGCTGTTAATGAATATGCTGTACAACCAGAATCATGTATATGTAGAGTAACACGGCAATGCAGAATCGTTAAATACAAAGTTTGTCAGAATCACTAAGACTTTTTGTCTGTATTAGAATCAACAATGTTGGGGTGCCCTTGGCAGCAGCAGAATTTAGAGTTTGAAAGGAAAGACAGAGCCATTTTATTGACGTCGTTTTCAGATATTTTTAAATACTTAAGGAATTATAAGTTTTATCTTAAAAAAAATACGTGTAAGCGTCACAATTGCTGTAATATTAAATTACTGGTTTCTCTTAGGTTTTACACGATCGACGCCGTAAGCGCTGATAAATGTGAATGCGTTTTATCTCCATCATGTTGGGGATTGACGCATAAAGCGCTAATGCTTATACTAATGTTTTATTATACTTAATTTCCATAATGAGTTTTGTTGGTAAGCAAAAACCACTATAAGCAGTGAACTACTTATATAGGGGGCGGTGCACACCAATAATTGTTGATTGATTCTGTTAGTGTAAGCTTACTCTCAGCCAGCATTTATAATTACACATGTAATATTGTTTTTTTGTCTGCCTATGTGTATCAGTAAGACCCAGCTATAATCAAAGAGTCGCAACAGCAGCACTGTAAGCCTAAAAAACACACTGCTTGTCCTATTTTAGAATGCAAAGTTTGAAATTACAAATAAGACTTAAAAAAAAGTTAGCTTCTTTATTCTTTACTATTGCTTGAATTGACGTTATTAGTTCTTATTCGAACGTAATAACTATTTGAGATAAACAATTTGTTAGCATATTTCATTACTGTCGGTTGTTACGTAATTTTATTGAGAGAATTTTTGTTAAGTTTCCTTCTGCAACCCTCTAATAACCTTATTACACAGTTACTAGATAATCTAACACAATTTTGAAGAGCTCTCACCAGTCATCTTTTATCCACATTACTAAAGAAGGAGAAATTATATTAGTTTTTATGTCACTTCTAGTTATATAAATATTTGCACCATCAGTCTTAGCTCTCCTTACAGCTTAGAGAAAACCTCTTATTCTAAGACGATGAGCACATTTTTATGCCACCGTTAAGGTAATGATATGGTGCGCTGATTTTTTTCTCTTAAATGTTCTAAAAGCTTACTTATTGCATTATTAAATATGTATGAAAACATGACATTACATTTTTATGATTAATTAAAAACAACAAATAAACTTTAAAAATACCTAAAGTGTGGACCTTGCTTATAGCTCTATTTGCCACGAAATGCTAGCAATTATGTTTATGGTCGTATTAAAACTAATGCTTATTGTCATAAAACAATACTTAAATAATTATTTTATTAATTTAATATATTTATTTATTGTTTGAATTAACTGTGCTAGAAAATATCGTACAGTTTTATACGTTTGCGAATGTAGACAAATTTAATCTTTAAATTTTATCTTGTTTCGATTAGTTGACGTTAAAAATTTCTTTCTTAATAGTAATTTCGATTTCTAAATTATTATCATACTGTATTTAAATATTAATTTTCTTTTTTTTGTGTACCTTGATAACGTGACGTGCAATTGACCATGCTAACATAGTGGTTTTATCAAATATTATCGGACATTATCAAAACTTTGACGTTGAGATTTATTGATAGCCATTAAAAACGCTAAGACTAAAAGGCAATTATTTTCTGTACAAAATAAAAAGTAATTATGTTACATATCCTGTATTAGGAGTAATTTTTGGTATAAAAACTCTTTTTAATTCCTTCTCCAGTTGTAATTTTTGCTTTAATATTGTATTTAAATAATTTTGTTGTTTGTAATCTTGTACCGTTAAATAAACCATTAAATATACTGAAATTTTGTATCACTATACCAATTGTTCCAATTTTCAAATGAAGAACATGCAGCGGTAAGCCATCATAAATATTGCTTAGAAATTAAAAAAAAAATTTATATCAGATTAATTTCTATCTGTTCGTAGTACATAGGGCTACAAGTAAGGTCTACGGTTAGAGTTTTTTTTAAGTTCATTCGTTGTTATCAATTAAGTATGAAAATATTATGTCATGTTTTGATATATGTTCAATAATGCAAAAATAAGGTTTTAGAATATACAAGAAAATAAGAACGAGCGCACCATATCAATACCTTGACGGTGGTGTGAAAATGTGCTAATGATCTAGAAATTAGGGACTTACTTTAAACAGTAGGGGGATCTCAGACAGAAGGTGCAAATAGTGGTATAACTAGAAATGACATTAAAACCGATACAATTTTTTCTTGTTTAGAGATGCGACTAAAGGGTGACTGGAGAGAGTTTCTCAAAATTGTGTAAAATTATATAGTTATTGGGTTATAAGGTTATTCGAGGGTTGCGAAAAGTGACTGAACAATAATTCAACCTCACAAAAATACATAATAACTGACAGTATAGATATGTGCTAACAAATTATACAGCTTAAATAGTTAAAATAGGTTAAGTGAAAGTCTTTATTTCAATTTAATAAGGTCACAATGCGTTCGAGCACATACGAGCGTAGTAGTCAGGTCTGGGAGACACGAATCTACGCGCCAGGTATCAGGAGACAGCCCTCCGCTCCTTCCGTGTCCTTCTCGTCCAAGCCCTGGTTTTACACTCACGAGAGCGTCTCCTGCTTGATGCAGCCCACCTTGCCGTCCCAGCGTCCCCGGCTGCTCCTGCCCGGAAAACGGAGCAAGGCGAGGCGGGCGTTATCCGTGAGCCCGGGCCAAAGCAACATTCCGTCTATCTTGTTCCCAGAACGAGATTCATATACCGCCCACTGAACTGGAACCCGGGCCGCGTTCTGATGGCTCAGCGGCGGTTGGGCTGGGAGCAGCAGAAGGCACAACCGGCAGGAGAGCCAACTTTGCGATGCGACGAACGTACTCGTCAGTGGCAGTCTTATTCGTTGCTGTGCGGACCAGTTTGTCAGCTTCTGGATGGACTTGGGTAATGCGGGTGAGAGGCCAACGCCCAGCCGACTGGATCAGTGTGGCGTCCAGGAGAACAACAACGTCTCCAACAGTTAAGTTCTGCTGCGGTTTTGTCCACTTAGAGCACTGCTGCAGCGTATTTAAGTACTCTTGGCTCCAACGTCGCCAGAAAAGGTCGCGCATTCCTCGCACAAGAGACCAATGGCTCAGCTTGTCAAAGTTCTCGCCTGGTCGATTAGCTTGGGTGGTCGAATCAAGTGGCGCGCCGATAAGGAAGTGACTGGGAGTGAGGACGTCCAGGTCACTGGGATCTCCAGACAACGGCATGAGAGGCCAGCTATTAAGCACCATTTCGATGCCAACGAGAACGGTGCTGAACTCTTTGTAAGTCAGATGCCGGACACCCAAAACCTGGTGCAGGTGAAGCTTCATGGCACCGACGCTGGCTTTTTACAGCCCACCAAAGTGAGGGGTACTCGGGGGCATGAAGCTTTAGCTGACTCCTTGATTGGCGAGAGTTCTGGTGACGAGGCTCCACTGGAGTTCAGCTTCTCGCAACACCTTTTGCAGCTCGGCGTCTGCTCCACGGAAGCAAGTAGCGCTGTCGCTCCAAAGTTGGGCTGGTCTGCTGCGCCGACCACAGAACCGGGACAGTGCGCCGAGGAAAGACGCGTTGGTCAGGTCCCTGACAAGCTCAAGGTGCGAGGCTTTCGTGCACATGCACACGAAGATGGCGATGTACGCTTTCGTGGTGCGAATGCCGCAGCCCCTTGAGGCAAGTACCTTGAAGGGCCCGGCGTAGTCAATGCCCGTTTGACTGAAAGCGCGAGCTGGTGTGACGTGGGATGGGGGGAGCGGAGCCATCAGCTGTGCGGTGGGCTGGGCGTGCAGTCGCACACAGGTAATGCATCGTCACAAGTAGGTCTTGATCATCTGAGCGCCTCCAGCGACCCGCACTCGTCGCGTAGCGTAGGCGCTCGTTATGCAAAAGCGACCATGTAGAGCGCAAAGATGTGCCCAAGTGACGACAAGATGGGCAAGAGGGCAGGCTGCGTGCAGATTCGGTGGATGCTTCTCGTCGTTCGTCAGCATGAAGTGCTGGAGCCACCCGCAGATACGCAGGACTTGAGTGTCCTCGCATAGAAAGGCAGCCAGACGGGTGAGCGGGTGTTTCTTGCCTAAACTCTCACTGTATCGAAGATGGTCGAACTTTTCTTTAAATTTCCGCAGCTGACTTAAGCAAACGCAGGCGAGAAAGGCATCTCGAAGTTCGCTGGAGGTCCGAGACGAGAGCATTGGCTTGGTGGAGAGCCACCACGTTCAGAGGCGCACCCATCTTCGCAGTCGCACGAGGAATTGCAACAGCACGCTGAGGTCGGAGAACTTCGCGAGCACGTTGTGGTTGACGCTCTGTACGGTGTGGCACGCAACCTCCAGGCGCGGCTCTGGTAATGGCGCGGGGCTCAAAGACGCTGCTGGACGCGTGGGACCGTGGTTGGAGTCCAGTGGGGCGTAGCACTCTATCGGCCAGGAGTCTGAAGACTCGGCGAGCCAATTGGGCCCTCTCACCATAAGGCATGGCGACTAAGCAAGTTGGTGTCGGTTCCTCAAGAGGCTACGGCAGGTGGGCTTGAGCTCGTTGGGACGTACTGCCAGATCTGGGATGGCAGAAGGTCCTGAATGTGTGCGACGTAGTTGTCAACGAGCACGTTGCTGGTCGGCTCAGGCAAGTGCAACCAGCGCAACACAATCTGCGAGTTGCTCCACCCGTGACAGCGGTCTACAGGCACTTCGAGGTCCTAGGCGATGGCCTTGAGCAGCTTCGTGGCGAGCAGGGCGGCCCGCAGTTCTAACCTCGGTATCGTCATTCGTGAGATCACTGTTGGAGAGGGGCGAAGACTTCGTATAGGGGAGAGCTTCGTCCTGGCAGCGAGCAGACTGATCCGTGTGCACCCGTCGGGGTTGGAGTGCTGCGCGTACACGGCTGCCACCATCGCTCGATGGCTGGCGTCTCAGAATGCGTGAAGCTCGAAAGGCGCCGAACCACAGCATCCAATCCAGTGGGGCAACAAGAGATTGGCAATGCCCTTGATGTCTTCGGCGAAGCTGAACCACTGACGGTGCATCGATTCCAGGACGGCCTTATTCTAATCCAGATGAGCATGCCAAATGTCTTGCAGCAGCAGTTTGGCGTTCAAGACCACTGGAGCTAGCCAGCTGCATGGGTCGAATAGCCGCGCGATCAAGAACAGAGTGGATCATTTCGTTGGCGTCGCTTCTGACGTGATCGTTGGTAGCCTGAGCTCGAATCGGTCTGAGACCGGGTCCCATTTATCGCCAAGCTCTGAGATGGGCCCATCCATGCTGAACTGTCGCCAGGTTGACCGCAGCCACACCTCTTCGGGGAGGTCGTGCAGGAGCTCTGGTGCGTTGGCCACCCATTTGCCCAAGGGAAACCCGCTACCCTGCAAAAGCCCGATCAGCTGATCGCAACGCACCCATGCAGTCTCGATGTTATCGGTGCCCGAAAGAATGTCGTCTGCGTAGCGATCATTTATTGTTATCGGCACGGCCTTGGGCCAGGCGTGGCCCTCGTATTTGCATAGCTGATTGACGGTGCGCAGAGCCAGGTACGGAGAGCACGCAACACCATACGTAATGGTGAGCAGCTGGTAGTGGATTGGAGCCGAGGTAGGATCCGGGCTCCAAACAATCCTCTGCAAGTCTACGTTTCGTTCGTCGATCCAAACTTGCCGGAACATCATGTGGATGTTGGAGCAGAAGGCCACTCGGTGTCGTCTCCATCTTATGAGCATGCTGAAGAGGGCGGCCTGCAGTTAAGGTCCAGTGTGGAGGGCATCGTTCAGGCTGAATCCGCTGGAAGTCGGTCTGGAAGCGTGGTGCCACTAACTTGGATGGCACGTGCGTTTCCTGCCGCGCGGCCGGTGAGGATCCAGCCGACTGCTGTTGATTGCGTGACTTTTCTGCTTCTCTGGGAGACTCCTGGGTGGAGTAGTTTTGAGTAGACGTCCGTGCCGAGCAGGACCTAAGCTTCCAATGATGTGCCAAATAGCGGGTCTGCCAAGCCCACCAAGCTTGACCATTCTTGAACGATATCCAGCCATAGCGATGCCGCTGGAGTGACGAGCCCAAGTCTGCGCAGACAGAGCTTCCTCACTGGAAGTTCGGCACTTTCATCGCTTGGTTTGAGGGAAATGTGTGCCCGATACTGCGATTGCATGCCATAGCTGCCTCCAATGCCGGCGATGCTCGTATAATCCGGCTCGAAAGACCGAATGATAGGTTGAGTGAAAGTCTTTATTTCAAGTTAATGAGATCACAATGCATTTGAGCACATACAAGCGTAGTGATCAGGTCAGGGAGACATTGTGAGAAGGCTCAGAAGTAATGTAAAAAAATATAAGGAGAGCTGGGAGTGTGGTGCTATAAGTTATTAAACTAAAAATGACATGATAACTTGTATGATTTTACTTCTTTTTGAAATGCTGCTGATGGAAGGCTGAAGAAAGTTCTTTAAAATTTTAAGGGAGGCTTATTAGGTAATCTGATTGTTGGGTCATTTAATTATGAGGGCAGGTTGAGAAGGGAGCTAAACAAAAATTTAACCCTATTTTAATAAGTCAAAACAGCTAGAATCTTACTTTATTTAGAAGGGTGTCTAGGGGGCGGTAGCAGAGGGACTTAAAAGGAGCTCATTAATATCAAGAGAGGGAGATAAAAGGGATTGACGAGGGATGAAGGAAGGATCACTTATAATTTAAGCCAGTAATATTGACGTAAAAACAGTTAAAATTTCACCATATTTAGAGGTATATTTGAGTGGTGGCCCAGGAGATCAAAGAAGAGGTTTTGTGGAATCACCCTTTAAAATCACTTTGGAATGTAGTTATATATAACGCCATCATGCGTGCTCTACACGCCAACCCCCTGCCAATAGATTTTGTCATAACTATAATATTTTCGGAATATGTATTGATTCACAATTTTATAAAGCTTTAAAACGTGGTACAAATAATTGTTTTTTAATTATAATCATTAAATATAAAGAAATTAACTTTTTTTTTAAGTCTTACTTGTAATTTCAAATTTCGTATTTTAAAATGGGACAAGAAGTGTATTTCATACTTATGAAATGCTTATGTTGCAACTCTCTGATTCTAGCTGGAATCTACTGATATACATAAGCTGACGAAAATAACATTTTTTCTCGTGTAATTATAAATTTTGACTAAGAGTGAGTTCACATTAGCAGAATCGAGCAACAACTAAAAAGTGTGCAGCGCACCTCTATCAGAGTAATTCCCTACTTGTAGCGGTTTTCACATACCAATAAAACTATTGTTGGCATCAAATACAATGACACATTAGCATAAGCATCAGCACTCTGCTCGCAAATTCCCGACCCGCTAGGGATTGAACGTATGCACATTTATTGGCGCCCACAGTGTCGATCGTGTAAGACCTGGAAAAAGCTAGTAATTGAAATTTGCTGCAATTCTAACACTTATATGTATATTATTATTTTAAAACTGATAATTGTTATAATTGTATAAGTAGAAGACGGCTTTTTCTCTCTTTTAAGTTTCCAAAGTCTGCCACTGACAACGGTGCGACACCATTCTCAATTCTAATACAAACAAAAAGTTTGAGCTATCCTGACGAACTTTGCATTTAATGGCTCTGCATTGTTATGTTACTCTGCATATACATGCTTTTGGTTATACAGCGTATACATTAACAGTATAAAGTTATGAAGGGTCTTAATGCTTAGAACTCTTTGTTTTGTAAATACATCTACTGACAATTTTTAGACTACTATTTTTATTAACCTTCTTAGAAAAAGTAAGGAAATACTGTAACTCATATAAACTCTAATTACAGATAGAATTAGGGTAAGAACAATAATAACAATTAAGTTAATAATATGTTACGTAGGGAAGATATTGGTAAGGAGGTGCGTTGTGAGAATAACCAACACTTGTTATTTCGAAGACTTTTATTACAGTAACCGTAATCATAGGCAATGTAGCGCGTGTGTTTTTTTCGGAGACTAGTCGTGTACTCCCCCGAAAGACCCTCTCTTCTTTGCTCGCGCTTCCCTTCTCTTGGCCCTAGGGCCCCTTGTTACGAGATTTGAGAAAAGGGAGCGTAGAGTCTCACCTATACTATCGTTCGTTACGCGTCTGAGGCCACAACGTCGTTTTCCTCGACGACGCTGACTTCTTACTTAATGTAGAGTCTGTATAATTGTTTGCAATCTTATGTGTGAGTGCTGTTCTGTGTTCTGTTGTTTGTGTTGTTTATAAAGTTTAGTATTTCACACTTATTCTTCCATTCAGTCATAGGAAACCGTTGTTCTCTTTACATTAATATTTTTGCTCATTTAATTATTCAATTTCCTCTCATTGTATGTCAAGTGTACAACAATATTGTTTGTGTTTGCGCTTTGCCTTGTATTACAATCATATACAAAATTGCCGTTAGGTGAGAATTTGCTTAATACCACTTTACATAAAGAATTGTTTTATGATATAGTTTCCATTTCAACTTTCGCATGCGTCTATTTACAAAAAAAAATTTTATACAAACTCCTTTTTACTAGTGTTCAGATGGAAAAAATTCTTTTTGAGTCTCTTTCTACGGACTGTGCCCCCTTATACGGTCGAGTGACTCCTGGCGCTCACTTTCATCTGCTCATTCTTATAATTTCTATAATTATTATAATTATTATAATAATTATTATCATTATTATTATTTACATCATTATAGCTACAATAACCTTTTTATTTTACTTTAGTTATTTATTTATTGATTTTTTTTTTTTTTACAATAGACCTTAACATAACTTTCCTGCAATTACATATTTTGAGAAAAAAAGAGTTCTTTCTAAGTCTTGTCCTACAAGCTGCGCCCCCCG
Organism: Copidosoma floridanum; assembly: GCF_036245765.1. Lineage (NCBI taxonomy): Eukaryota > Metazoa > Arthropoda > Insecta > Hymenoptera > Encyrtidae > Copidosoma > Copidosoma floridanum. The sequence continues at coordinate 3,609,109 of NW_028321911.1, forward strand.
ATATAGTTGAGCGACTCCCGGCGCTCATGCTCGCCGGGATATTAATATATTAATAACGCTGGGAATCTTTAAATAATTTCTCAAAGGTATCGACAAAGTATCCCCACTGGGTTGGATTGAGAATCACTAGGTCCCTAACAATCCCAATCGTTTTTATTTTATTTGCTACTATTACGCCTTTGAGTGCTCTAATACACTTTTAAATGTTGGATTGAAGCGCTGTTTCTTCAGAATGCTCTTTTGCTTACATGTGCATAATTTTTTCTCTTTTTGCACTCATTATTTTAGTTTCTTCTACGCTTCTCTCTTCGTTGTTCATGCATATCGGACTAACGTATCCTCTCTAATGCAGCACGTCTATTACCTCTGTGTTGGGTACTGCTTCTGTTATTATTATAAGTGCTGGATTGTATAAGTTTCAAAATGAATTGCTTCCAATCCTATTCCATTTTTGTAGTAGGGGTGGATTTTCCCTTTCTTTTGGTGCCCATGGGGGCCTTTCTATTGGTAGGCATATTCTGCATACTCTATGTTTCTCCATTGATGGTAAGTGTATGATCGTGTTGGCTTTGTTTTCGCTCTTTGTTTACATAGCACGTTATTCAACTTGTTAGCTTGCTCTATTTCTTCCTCTACTGTACTTTCGTTGCTGTCGTCATTGCTGCTCAATTGTTTATTCTCTCCCCGTTTTTTTGTATGCTTACTTGTGTCCGCTGTTCTTTGGAAAGTGCATTGCTCTTTTTTTGAATGACTTTCGTTCTTCTTTTCCTGCTTGCTTCTGTTTATTCTTTTGTCTAGCTTGGACGAATATAATAAGTGTGAATATAACTTTTATTGGTAAATGCGAAATGCACACAAATGTTTCTCTTAAATTCTCGAGAGAATAGTAAAGGGCAATCGCTGTTCCCGTACATTGTCTGTGACTCAAAAATTTATTTTGTTTTATCCAGCTCTCTGCGTTTTTGTAACAAATTAGAGTTGCGCAGAATTGTTCGTAACTCTGCATTTGAGATGTCCAGTTCGTATAAAAATATAAGGCTGTGAAACAAATAGTTTCCGGGTGGGTTGGATGGTATTTCTGATGTTTTTGTCAGGGTGCTACCGGTTTGTGCGCATTCGTAAGTTTCCCTTTACGTTTTGTCCTTTAATTAGTCTATCCACTTTTTTTGGGGTGCAACTTCTGAGCGCTTATTGTGTTCGGTTTGTGCCACGTTCTCGTTTTCTTCCAACTGGACCACATTTTTCCCGTCATGGGTGTTTTTATTCACGTCTGCTGACGTGTGTGATGCTGTTTTACCTGTCGTTCTCATCTTACTAGATTCCCACATATCTATCCTCATTCCCGGTCTGCCTTCTACATCTTGCTTTCTAATGTCAATCATTGCTAGAGCCCGTAATTTATCGGACCTTCCCTCTAATAAATCATGTATGTTCGGCTCTTCTTGTTTCTTTGTTAAAAATTACCTTGCTTGTTTAATGCTTCCATCCTTTTTTTTTTATCAGTTTCCTGTTCTTCTGTAATGAATTCTTGATTTTTACTTGTCGTGATATGTAATGGTGTGTCACAATTAACTATTATTATTTTCTTTGACAGATTCGTTGTCAGTTGCGTAGCTGAAAAACGTTTCTGTATATGCAAAGTGTTAAGTTGTTGTTAGCGTGCCTTCCGTAATTTCTCTTTTTGTTCTAATATTGCTGGTGTGCTTGTGGTAGTTATCTCTTTTCGAAAGCATGGCTCCTTCTTAATGTAGCCTAATTTTCTGTCTGCTGTTTCTTGAGAAATTGAATCTTCTTTCTCTGCAACTTCTCGTACTTTTCACTTGTTTCGACCATTTAGTGCTTGTAGTGGCAGCGAATTCTTTTCATAAGGCTCCTCTGATGCAGAGTCTGCATCGCCGTTTTCTTGACCTTCTGTGCTCATATTTAAACCTTTTTCACTATTTTCACCGCGATATCGTATTTTTTTCGTATTATACTGTTTTAGTTTTCCGAGTTGGTGCAATGAATTTTAATTTCTTCTGATTGCCTTGGAAACTCTTCTCACGAGTTGCCCGTACTTTATATATGCGTGCCTGTGGTCCATCGCTATCGGCTGGTTCTTCACTCTCTTGTTCATCGGCAAGCTGATATAGCTCTTGGCGTGGCCGTTCGAGATTCACTTTCCCCACTTGTTGTACTGGGTTTCGTGATAATGAGTCAGGTGGTCTGTTGTTTATGCCATGGTGGTATATAACTTTGAACTCATACCCTCTCAGTTCCGCTTTGAGTCTGTTAAAATAAATGTCTGGTTTTTTATATAAATGAAAGTGCTTAAGCGGCTCATGGTCTGTAACCACCGTTAACTTGCGTCCGCATGAATGTGGTCTAAATTACTCTTTTGCAAGTACAATTGCTAAAAGTTTCTTGTCGAATATCAGGTAGTGGAGCTCACTTTCTTTAAGACAGTGAGATGCGTACTCATACGGTCTATGTTTTCCAATCTCTCCCTGACTGACAATCACTCTAATCATGTAGTCTGATGCGTCTGTTGCGACGACAAAAGGTTTTTCCAAGTCTGGGGCGATGAGTATAGGCCCACTGTACAGTGTCTCCATAAGAGTTTTAAACGCCTGCTCCTCTTGGTCACCCCATTGAGATGCAGTATCCGCTTTTAGGAGACTTGATATAAGCTGGACAATTTGTGCATAATTTTTGATTAATTGTCTATAGTAGCCAACGAATCCTGAAAACTGTTTTACTTTTTTTGCGTTCGTCAGTCGAAGGTAATTTCTGGGCGCTTCGAGTTTCATTAAGTCAGTCATTATCTGTTCGTTGCTTATAATGTGACCTAGCACTTATAGTTTTTTTTTTAAGAATTGGCATTTCTTAGGTTTAATTGTGAAGTTCAATGCTGCCAGTCGTTTTAACAGTTTTGTAAATCGTCTTGCTCCTCAAGGGCAGGGGCAAAGACCGTTATGTCGTCGAGATACACTTCTATTTTATGGCCTTATAGTCCCGCGAGTGCTAGTGTGATAGCCCGTAGAAATGTGTTGGGCAATTCCTTGCACCCCACAGGCATCCTTTTATATTGGTAGCTCCCGTCTGGGCCCGAAAATGCCGTTCATGCCATCATCTGCATCATCTTGGTATATTTCTACTTGAAAAAATCCCGATTTGAGGTCCACTACGGTGATGTATTATGCTGACGTAAGATTCTCTAAGATTTTGCTCTGAAACCGTAGCAGATAACAAGAACCCGCTCTTACCTCGTTAAGTAGTCAAACATCTGTGACTACTCTTACCCTATATTCGTTGTTTTGCCCCGGTTGTTTTGTCACTATTCAGATATTCGAGCTATAAGGGGAGGTAGAGGGTTCAATTATCCTTTGTTTAAGTATTTTCTTTATTTTAACTATCATTTGATCTCTTATTGCTGGAGAATATCTGAATCTTTACACCACGATGGGCTTATCCAACGTCGTTATAATCTAGTGCTCTATCAGGTGTCTTGCCTTGAGAGGCTCACCGTCGAGGTCAAATACAAAAGGGTTTGACTTTATCAGATTGCTCACATGTTCTTTTTCTTCACGGTTGCAACCAGCTGTGTCTACGATTTGCATTATCTTATATACCCGTTTCTGTTACTCTAACTCTTCTGCGTCTTTTGTAAAATTTTCTGTGTTTTCTTCATCATTACCTTTTTCTTCATTAAATAACCTTATGACCGCTTCTCCCAAAGCTTTCGACATTGTCCCTTTCGGCTTCTTCTAAGTGCTTCCGATAAATTTCTTTGTAATTTAGCAGCTCTACTTCTGGATCAGGCACTCATTTTGTCTCGTCACTTGTGTTAATGCATTCTGTGACTATTTTTCCATTGATATTTCTGGCTATAAAGTTACCAAATAATATTTCTTCTTCCATCCTTTGGAGGGGAATCCAGCCATTTTTGGCATTATTTCCACTCTTTCTTACTCGGGCATAAATAATTTGTTTCGATCTTGCAGGTATTTTGTAACACTCCGGCTTTAACAGTGGTATCTCAACGTCATTTAATTTAATCATATTCTCAGCGGCACTTATCTGGCCCTGGTACGTCTTAAAAGTATTCCACTCTATGATTCCTTCCACATCAATTGGAAAGTCATGGGGGACTACATGTAATATGCACTCTCATCCGTGCAACCAGGCCTGTGCTGTGTCCAATGTTGTGCGTGCTCCGTGAGTCACGCCGATTATAGCTACTCGATACCTACTGCTATTAGCATGCCTGTACTAAGAGAAATTTTCTTTATTATTGAAATGTCTGTGCCTGTATCCACATAAAAAGTCGCCTTTCCGTTCTTTAACTGTGGTCCCCCTAATTGGACTGATCGTGGCATGTGCCCTGTTCTCGCAAGTTTTATAGTTATTTTAAGAAGCTGATCCACTTCTTCGTCACTTTCTGAAAGCTGGGATTCATCATTCTCTATATGTATATCCAGTGCCTTTATTCTATTACTCTTTTTGCGGGCCCTTCTACCTTTTCTTGTCCGTTTGCCTCTCTGCTGTGTAGGAGTATCTTTGCACTCTACTTTATTATGTTCTACTCTTCCCTGCCCTTAGTCACTACTCAGGATATTGTGGTGTGTTTCCGTCCCCACTGTTTCTAGCTCCACCTTCTCTGGCCTCTCTCTCGCACATTCTCCTTCGTCAGACACGCTAGTCTCCGTCTTTCTGCGGGTGCGTCTCTCCTGTTTTCAGGGCCATATGCGCCATTTCCTCACTGCTGTGGGCCCATCCTGTGGTGGCCCGTTTCTGACTGGATCCCTATTATAGCTGTCCCTGCTGTCTTGATTTCTATAGTTATTTCCATAACAGGTAAATGTTTCCCCGTTGTTGTTATTACACGGGTCACCGTAGCCGCGTTTAGTGTAATAGTTACTGCCTATGAGGTTATAGTTATTAAACCTGTAATTGTTATTATTTATGTCATTGTAATTGTTATTTCTATTGTTGTTATTGTTATTCCTGTTATTTCCATTATTGTAATTGTTATTTCTGTTATTGCAGTTGGTATTCCTGTTGTAGTAGTTATTATTTCTGTTATAAGGCTGTACTGGGCCATTGTTATAGCCCCTGTTATAATTGTTATCACCATAGTTATTAAGATTATCATTTCCGTTCCCATAATTATAGGTGTTGCTGTTGATATTGGTGTTATCTACGGGTTGGTTATTCCCTTCATTTTGCTGTCTTTTCTCTTCCTCCCTGTCTTGCCTACGTGAGCGGCAGTCTCTCGCATCGTGTTTCAGTCTCTGACAATAATTGCAGTTTTTCTGTTTTTCTCCTATACTGTCGCCGCTGCTTGTTAACCGGTCCTGTTGCCTTGATCAGATTCTCAACTTCTTGTTTTAAATCGTCGTATTCTCGTGGCACTGCAATATTTGTGCTTCTTGGCGGAGTTCTTTTTTTGACAGGATTACAATGAAAGAAAAACAAAAAATTCTGACTCTAACCATACCCCACACTTAACACCAAAACTGTTACGTAGGAAAGATATTGGTCAGGAGGTGCCTCGCGACAATGACCAACACTTGCTATTTTTAAGACCTTTATTTAAGTAACCGTAATCAGAGGGAAAGTAGCACGTATGTTTCCCTCAAAGGCTAGTCTTGTCCTCCCGAGAGACTCTCTCTTTGCTTGCGCTTCCCTTATTTAAGCCCTAGGGCCCCTCGTTACGAGATTTGAGGAGAGGGAGCGTAGAGTCTCACCTATACTATCGTACGTTAAAAATATGTATTATGTGTAATAATAAGTCAAGAATTTTTTTTTAGCAATAATGATAAATACCCTTGAAATTTCTATAACATTAAACTTTTAACACCTGAAAAATTACGAATTCATAAATTGAAACATACAAAATCGAAGTACTTTTGTGAAATCCACGAAATTGTTTTTACGACAGCAAAAAATTAAGTGAGGATGAAAAAAAACATAGAAACGAGAGATTATTTCATTTTGTAGAATTTAAACCAACGTTCCAAAGATTATCACATTAAAACAGACGTAGGTTGCCATTACCATTAATAGGTAACTGCCTAAAAACATATTTTCATAACAATTTAATAACAAATAGTAAAGTTGTTTTTGCTTCATCGTTGGTGTCACTAACTGCCAATTGTTGCTCACCTGAGGGCTTATTTGATAAATAAATTACCTAAAAAAAATCAGGTGTGGATCTCGGGACCCTTGGCAGAAGTGAATCTTCCAACTAAGATGCTATTAAACTCGGTACATCAGAAACTGAGAAAATTAAATTACACCTTATATCAATAGGTCTTGAAAAATTTGATATTATAATAGTAAAAATAAAAGCTTATTCAAGCACGGGTGTCCATAAAATACATATACTCATGATACATGGGATTTGCGCATTCTAAGAACTTTCATGTTTGCTATGATGTATGTGTACGATGTGTACGTACTATGTGTATGAATTGTTGGTCATGTTATGCAGAACAAAAAAAAATTTTTTACCATAGTGCCCCGAAAAAACGTACTTTTGTCCAGTTACGTGGGACGAAAATTTCTCTGATTTGAAATCACAATTCATGCATTTATTATGACGTCACGTATGTACAATCAATATTTTTTGAAATCATTGTATCCAACAAATTTTGTTAAATTTTGGCTACTATAAAGCTAAAATCATCCACTCTATTAGATTGAGATTAGGAAGAATAAAAGATACATGAGTATTTTTTATGGTAAGGTTGCAATTTTATATTTAAAATGTTTTCTGTAAGTATTTATAATTTAATATTGAAGTTAATCCATGCTTCTGACTAACTTCTACAAATCTCAAAATTAATAATAAGACTGTAGGTTCTACTCACGTGACAATTATTTTTATGATATATAATAGAGAGTAGATAAAAAATTAATTTATAGCTAAAATGTGTAGAATGTAGCATTAATGATATGCCTTAGGGTTTTTGAAATAATTACAACTATTTGTATTAATTTATGTAACATACATTTCTGCATCTAAGTAATGATTTTCTTGAAGTTAAGTTATTTTTGGTCTACCTGGCTTTCTTTTTAAGACTTGACTTATTTTCAAAAATTAAGAGATAATGTTGGAAAAAAATTTTTTTAAAGATGTAGTATATGTAAAAATTAGTTCTTAAACATCGGCTGATGAACAAAAGTTTTTTTTAGACGTTCTTTTTAAAATACAGTCGAAAAAGGTAACAATTAAAGTAACGTTTGTGCACAGTCCAACTCCTGCATATTTGTGCACATTAATAATGCAGTTCCTCTATAAGAAGCCCATAAAAATAGTTACTTTTAAAAAATTTAGTTTCCCTTACAAGATACAGCGATTTTTCTTAGTTTCAAAGGTAAGGTTGTCGTATTCTACGTAATAAATACTTTATGCACATTTTTTTACATACATGTATACACATTAACATGAATGTTATGACTGAGATATGTAACTTGTATTTATTTATAGAATATATATATACGTATACTGTGCCTCTAGTGGGCTACAAGGAAGCATCCTTAAATCTTACTATTTGCCTCTATTGTCGGTTCAGCTATTGCATTTCACTTACTTTCTCTTATCTCTATACCTTTACTCAAGCTTGAGCAAGTGCATTGGCTTAGTGTTAAGTCATATCGTAGAAATATACGTTCTAACGTACCTATTATATATATACTAGTGGGGCTTCGCCCCCAAGCACTTAAAAAAACCAACCCCCTTGTTTTTAAATATTGGTAAGGTACTCCATTTTTTTACTTTGCCTTTTACAGTTTAAGCAATACACAATGTCCAACGAAAAATTTTTGCTAAAAGTTACGAAGTTAACGTAAAAGTATTTTTGAGTGGTGAAAAAAAAAATTATAACATACAGAAATTCTAAAAATAATGTAAAGTTGACTTAACTTTTCACAAAAAATCCTAATTCAGGTCATTGTGACATATTCAAGTATAACAATTTTAATACTAACTTTGCTCTGAATGAAAAAGTAAGCCAATTAATGAATAAAAAAGAAAAATAGTGATATTTTTAAGGACAATTACGATAAAATTAAAAAATTTTTAAGTTATTTTAAAGAATAAATGATTTAAAATTTTTTGATATTGTGTATGATTATAATTATCAAATGAGGGTAAGATTTATAATAGTTAAACATATTTTTAACAAGTTGCAATAATATAGTAACAACATTTTTGAAAACAGCTACTAAAAAATATAATATTGAGTAACAATTATTCTTATCTTATGTTACAAAGAGGAGTTCTTGCCACTGTAATTAATATTCAATGTTTTCCTAAAATGTTTCATGTGTACGTTACAATAACATAACAAAATTTAAGTAACGTTCTATTGACTGGCAATTATTCTAAGCATTTAAAATTAAGTATATAACTTTCTGGTGAAACTGAGTCTTGTACATTTTTTCTAATGACTTTTGGAAATCCTTCTTTATAAAAAAAGTTTTATATTATACATTTGATTGATCAAAAAAAAAAAGGTTACAAAATAACAAAGAATTTGCGTAATAGGAATTTTAATCGTATTAGTAAGACAAATACTTATTAATCCTTATTAATTCCCTTCTGCTATGGTTAAGTAAGTTAAAAATGTAAGTATCATTTCACAAAGTTCGATTAACAATGTCATAAGATACAATATACTTTTTGTCACAATGGCAAAATTTGCTGAAGTCCTCTAAGTAAATATGACAAATAAAACTGGAAAACTCTTTTTCCATAATGAAACTTTCAGAATACCAATCTCATAAGACAATAACAGTTTAAGTTTTGCATATTCTAAACAAAACGAGATAAAGTTAAATATTTTTATAACATCAAAACTAAATCACAAATTTGTTACGCTATATCTAATTTTATTAAACAAGATGAGAACAAAATACTAAAATATGATACATTGTATACGTATGATAATCTAGTAGTGATAAAATAAGGATTGAAATAAAAAAATAACAATAATCTGACTGCAAACTACACTAAAATCCTTACTTTTGCTATGAAAAAAATCTCACAATTAAAAACAATAAATATATAAAATTAATAGCTAATATCAGAAAGAAAAAAAAAATATCAAATGGTTTTTAAGGAAAAAGTAAAAAAAACTTTACCTATAAAAAATCTTTAACTTATCTCATGTGGAGCAATCATTGTTTCAGACTCAGACCTATCAGAAATTTGTAATCTGTGTGTCTATCATAAGTATTTGACAAAAAATTATGTAAAAGAGACTTATCTAAATAAACTCTTTTATTTTGTCAATCAAATAGTATTTTCATGCATGTTTTCATCAGTTGATTTAGGATGAAGTATTTATTATTAAAAACATTAATTAATTAGTTAGAATCATATAGATAAGAAAATTAATAATAATAATGATTACAATGGTAAAAATGTTATAATAGTTATAACAATAAAAACACAATAATACTAGAAATAATTAAAATATAATTATAATTTGAGTAATAATAATAAAATCATAATCATACTGTTACAACATTATTTATCAAGATTATCGTATAGACTGAGTGTAAAAAAAATTAGCCCGCTTCTATATGCCGGAAGAATAACTCAACATTTTTTAACATGCATTTCTAATGCTTGAGGTAAACATACTTAACAATTAAAGGATAAACACTTTTATTGAGTCAATTAAATGGTATTTTCATGAATGTTTTCATCAGGTAATTTAGGATAAAATACTTATTACTCTAAACTTTGTTTAAATAAATAATATCGTAGGGATAAGAGTATTAATAATAATATTAATTATAACAATATCAATAGTAATAATATTATTAATAGTTATATTAATACTAATAATACTAATGTTAGTAATAAAAACAACAATACAAACAATAATTATAATAAGAATTATTATTAGTATGACAGTAATAATTCTAATAATAAGGAAATAATGATAGTAACAATAATAATAAAAATATTAATAATATTAATAAAAATAAAAATCATCGTATGCTACAAAATTATTCGTCTAGATGATCGTATAGACTAAGTACAAAAAATCTAAGCCCTCTATTATAACCCGGAAAATTAACTCAAAAATTTTCTTTAACATGCCTTTCTTGTAACTATAAATAGTATGCGTAGGAATAAGGAAGTTGAAGGGGTAGGGGAGCTTACCAAAAATTAAACCCAATTCAAGAAAACATGAAAACTGTTAGAGTTCTACCTTATTTAGAGGAGGGGCTTCGGTGGGCTGACGGGGGGGGGGGGCAAAAAGAGCTGAAATGGGGTAGAGGGTGGTTGTGCAAAATGACTCTCCAAAGTCACTATGTAATATAAAAAGATCTTCATATATATATCGATTTTTTTTCCTTTAAGTATAACATTAATTTGTTGGCAGGAGTTAAAAGATGTCTTAAAATTTTTGCGAGGCATGTTGGCAAAAAAATTTCCTTTTCATACAATTCATGAAGGATTTTCCCTTTAAACTTATACTGGGTACTTATTCTTTACGTTTTGTTTGATAGCGAACTATTTCTTATTATTTAATTGTACGTTTGATATCACTTTTAAATGCTAAAGTATATTAGTTTTCGGTTCTCTCGACAATATTGTTGATGTATGAAAATTCTCAGTACAATTGTTGTCCTTTTCATTTATGTGAAGACTTACTGAATGGACTACTATGTTATAACTCATCCTAATGTATGTTACTTGAAAAGTGTAATTCAATATAAACGAACAAAATTTTCGTAACACCAAAGCGATTGCTAAAAATCTAATCTCCGTAGTGAAATAATTTTTCTCTGTTCTTGTATTGGTCAACTCACCACACAGACTTTTTTCTCGTTTCTGTTGTTATCTTCTTGGCGTAAGATATATAAGAGTGCAATTTTACTAGTATTTATTTTAAGTTTGGCCTTAAAAAGTTTTTTGACTTGAATGGAATTTTCACCAATAAACCAGCATGCTTCAAATCCAATTACTGAAAGAGTTAGAAAAATGTTCTATGCATGGCTACATTTCTTATAAATGTATGTGGATAAACATGTTTGTTTAGTTCTGGTATCTATTTATGCCTCTTGTTCAACCCCTTTTATTGTAATATTTATATCCAGGCATAAAAAGTTTTATTAGTTAAAATAATCCAGTTATGACGTTCCTTTAGCAGTGTCTGTTACGAAGCTTTGAACACTGTAGTTATTTTAAGATCTACCAAAGAGAAGTTCTTACTTTAATTTTTATGGCAGTTAGGGTATTTCAACGTGGAAAATTTCCATAGATATTTATATCATGGCCTAGTTTAAGTTTAATTTGACGACGTTTTGGTTGATTGGTTCTTATAATACCCCCTTTTGTCTTTGTATCTGGCAAGATATAGGTTTCAAAATATTTTGAGATCTTAGACACAACGTTTATTCGTCTTCTGGATTTGTAGTTTCTTTGATTAAATTTATAAAAAAGCCCTGAGTTTCTTCAATATATAAGTTACTTTGTAGTCTCTTTACATATAGTCAATTAGAAGTATTATTATAATTGTTATTATTCTCCTCAGACTTCATATTGCGGTATTACTTAAGGTGTTGTTATTTAAGTTATTACCAAGGTCACACTAATTTGGTAGATTTTGTGTAAGAGTTTGTAAGTTATCATAATTACGAGTGGGGCTATGATTTACAGATAGATTTATTTAATTTGTTATCAAGCTATTTAGTGCTCCAAACGCATCCATAGAGTCTAAAAGCCTTATAAGATCATCAATTTTACTAATTCCCTTAAAAATTATAGACTGTTTCATAACTTTGTCAAAATAATTTGCAAACTTTTCGACAGCTTATGCTTCAGTTGGTAGTGCTGATGGCATTTTTGCGTAACTATAGCGTTGAACTTTAGCTTGTTCTAACGCTTTCCAATATTTGCTTAAAAATAGAATTAAAAAATTATTTATTAGATGCATTCTTTGCTATGTGCATTCAAACTAGTCAAGAGTCAGACCTATTAATTCTTGTGATACAAAAAGTTTTATCACATCGGCTTCTATATAAAGGATCTTGGTATGAGTTTTTAAAGCTTTTAATCCGATCAGTTGATTGCTTAAGGCTGCGCTAAAAATGGACAAATCTACCTTTAACTGGAAAAATCCTCTTCATTGTACATTTCTTATTATTCTCATTATGAGCGATTCTACGTCTCGCTTGTGTTGGGAAATAATGCTGTAGACACGGTCCTCTTCCTATTCTGAATTTATCAGGGCTTGTGTTTCTGCAGTGACTGTTTGATTAAGTTCCACAAACGCTTGTGTAGTATTTCCTATATAGAGTGCAAGTTGGTTGAATTGTTTGCTTCAGTTGTCTAGTATTTCTGACTGTCTATGAGTTCTGCATGGCGTTGTTCTCCTTTGGTATGCATATGATTTTGTGTTTGTATGGGCCATTCTACATGTGTTTCTAGCGTATCTTATGCGTGTGTTAGTTTAATTAATTGTTTATTTAGTGCATTAAATCGTGTAATAACTTAATTTACTTTTCTGATGATTTGTTCAGAACTATTTTCAAAGTTAAGTAGTAAAATTTTAATTATAAACTGCTTTTAAACCCCTATTGTTGTATTAAGATTTATTTTATTCATAAGTGCCATATTTAGATCAAAGGATTCATCTAATAAAAAAGTTTAACTTAAATCATTGATTTTACGGTAAGTTTGTATTGTCACTTAACGTTTTTGTTGTTGTTATTGTTGTTAATAATAATATTGTTGTTGATATTGTTGTTGTTTCTGTTAATGTTTTTGTTGTTGTCGTTATGTTTGTCCGTCATCAAAGTCGCTAAAACTGTTGTTATCGCTAACCACGATAAATACTAAACCGATCTGGCTTAAATTTTGCATACTGATTATTGACACTTGCTAGATGGTTCAATTATAGTTTTTATCCTAAAAAAATAATAAGAATAGCATTAAGTAAACTTTAAATTTTGCAAAAATATGCTAGTTTTTCATCTTAGACCTGTCCAATCCACTCAATGGCGTCAACATGAAATTGAAGCTACATACAATAGAATTAAAGAAGTGTGGTTATAATTGGCTGGAGCGTTTCAGAGATTTTTATAGTCGTCTACCAGCCGAATACCAAGAATACGGTTGTTAGTCATGCAGCTAGGTATTCTGGCTATGAACAACGCTCTTCTTCAGTGGGCAAGCGATGTACGTCTAATTTTACCCTGAACCAGCAAGGTCACCGTGTGTCTCGAAAAAAAGGCGTTCTAAACAGCAACGTCTCCAACATAATACCAGAAGACGTCTGGCCAAAGCACAACCCGCTTGAACACTTCAGGGTTTCAAAGCCATTAAACTATCTGGCCTGGTGTCATCAGAGGATTTTTTACTACATCAGCAAGCTAGGGAAGACAGCCCTAAGGGATACGGGCAGCCACATCGGCCTCTTAAAATATCGGCCTTTTCTTCAGTGGTTTGTCTTAATAGCATACCCACAAAAGAGGTATTCCACAGGTCCACTTCCCCAACCAACAGTAAGCTATTGGTAATCTAAGAAACAACTTAAAGACATAGTATTCTTTGGCCAGCGGCATACCTCCCTCCAACATGCTCTCCATATGCAAAGAATCTGGTGAAGAGTCAAGGAATCCTGTATCCAGATACTCGAGCTGCGTGATCCCTGTCGGTCGAGCCAAGTTAAATATTAAATATACGAGTATGCCGCTTACAGAATGCCTGATCCAATGTGTCGTATCATCGCATCTAGCTACCTATCAATTACAGAGAATAGCTGCAAACATAACTCACGGCCCTTTAGAGAAACATCAGTAATATTTACGTTTACAACCTAATCGTTAATCTCATTGATCCTTTTTAGGGCCATCCAACATTTAACAACTTTGCCAAAAATATTTTTTAGAACTATTTCAGGGTCTACTAATAAAAAGGCCAGAAAATCTAGCTGACTTGAATCAAGTAAGTCATTTACTGACAATCGTCGAGAGTGGAGCTGTTCGTTGTAAGGCTGAAAATCTCAGCCACCGACAACTTTGCATTGTTCTCTCGACTATAAGCATTCAACTGGGAATTACTGATCCTCCAGTCTGCACTTAGTTTATAGAGGCTTACTAACCAGTCCTTTTGAGGACCCTCTGACGCTAAATTACTTTGCCGAAAACTATTTTAATTCAGAGGAAAACCTTAAAGCGACTTACAACGATTTGTACCCTAATGGTAAGGCTTAATGAAGCTTGCTGTCATTGAACCAAGTCAGTCATTCACTGACAAACGTTGAGAGTGAAGCTGCACGTTGTGAGGCTGGAAATTCTGGCCAGTGACAACCTTGCATTGTTCTCTTGACTGTAAGCATTCTACCAGGATGTAATGATCCTCCAGTTTGCGCTAAGCTTACTGAGTCTTGCTGACCGGTCCCTCTAAGGACCATCTAACGTTAAAATTTCTTAAGAATACTTAGGATTGCAAGATGTCAAGTCAGAAGGAGAACTTCAAATGCTTCAAATGCTTACAATTTTAGGTGTTGAGAAATTGACGTAGAACATTTATTAAGATTGGAAATGTAGCATCAAAATCGGCGTATGTAGATTTGTATAAGTGACAGACCAGCTTTTCGTTATAACCCTGATATTGGTTACTTAAATCTTCTAGCAATTTGAATACGTTAAATGGTATGTATTTGTATTCATTGTGATGCTTAAAAATGAAGAGATGAGGCCCCAGGCTTTTGTTGCTATGGTGGTGAAGTTTCTCTTGATGCGTAGGAAAGCCCTCCTGAATTAATAAGGTGTTTGTTGATGGATAAGCATACTCTATTGAAGAATTTTATTAAATATTTAACGTTATTATACCTAATTTCAAATTAATTCATCTAGTGGCGAAGAGATCAGAGAAACAACTTTACGCCAACTTTCAAGATTCAAAGTCAAGTGTACCACTTGATTGGTAGCTTACTTCCAGAAAGAACAAAAGTCCGCAGTGCTTCCAATATTCTTAAGAAAACTTTGATAAAATCATTGCAAAAATTGTGCATGATCTTAATCCTCTCATAAGGACTTTTGAATCTGGTTTTGAATCTTGAATAGTCGATGAACTTGAAAACTTAAGCTTGATTATTTATGCTGACCTTACCCCTGTTGGTAAACCTCGGAGACCATACAAGGGGTAATGAAGTTGCTGCACTAATAGTTGACAAAGAATAAGGTCCTAGAGATATTGTTTTACGTGGTCGACACGGGCATTTAAAGTGACTGTCTGAGCTCTACCGATTATACGACTCTTTGCAATATCCTCTTACTTTTGTTTCCGGCAAAAATGGATATTCTATTGATATACCACTTGATAGTCTTTCAAACAAAATTGTTTCTGGTATGCAATTCTACTCTTAAAGATTTATGTTAACAATTGACAGTATTAAATACCTGCTATATTATGACAACTTACTAAGTTAATTTGTGATTTATATGATGGTGAAAATGATCACAGAGCGTTTGCTCTACTTGCAAACACATCAAGAACAACTGCTTGCAGAAAATTACATTTATTTACGAGATGTAGTCAATAATAAAAGTAACATCAAACTTAGCAGTATTCCACAGCCAGTTACTTTACCTCCTTCATTTACTGGCCCACCACGATACATGCATGAAAGAACTCAACATGCAATGGCTTATATACGTGTTTTTGGACGTCCATATTTATTAATTACTTTCACATGTAACCCTGAGTGGTCGGAATTAAAAAACGAATTAAACAAAAATCTAAAACCTTCAGACAGCAATGACATTGTTTCAAGAGTTTTTCACTTGAAATCAAGAAAACTTATAGATGTCCTCACTAAGAAAGCTATATACAGAGAAGTTTATGCTTGGATCGATAGTGTCAAATGGCAAGAACGGCTAAATGGCTTTCATGGCTAAAAATAGAAATCCAGCCAGGCTTCACCATGTATCGATAACGGAAGATGTACAAAATAGTATCCTTGGAATTTTGTAAAAAAAGCTCAAACTGCAGATGATGGCTATCCTACCTATCGTAAAAAATCTTCTATAGATGGAGGTATAGTTTCATACTTACAATTCGTGGTAAAGATGTACCAATCCGCGATGTAACCGTTGTGTTGTTCCGTAGTCTTCAATTGTATTCGATGTTTAAATCCTCACATTAATGTGAAAATTTGTCATTCAGTGCAAGCAATTAAATATATTTGCAAATACACCAACAAAGAAACGGATCGTACCATTTTTTTAGTTAGAAATATTAACGAAATTGCAAACTGTGCCAATAGACGCTATACTTGATTCTCTGAGGGACTTGGGCGTTTTTTTGAATCTCAAATTCACGCACGGTATACTCCAGTCTTATATTTAGATGTCCACCTTTAAAATTATCAAAGAGTTTACAGCAATTAGCAAAACATTCAACAAATTCTCAAAAATCCGAGAAAAACAACATTAATTGCGTTCTTTGAACTTAGCGTAATGAACGATTTTGCTAAAATTTTGCTCTTTTGTATTCCGATGTTGCTGCCTATTACCCATAGAACAATATTAAATTAAAAAAAAAAAAAACAAAGAAAAGATGTTCCAGGGTGACTAGAAGTAAAAAAAGACTTAGCCATAGGTAGAGTTTATACGATTCACCCCACCCAATCAGAGTGCTTCCATCTTCGAATGTTACTCCAAAATGTTCAAGGCCTAACTTCATTTGAGTAATTGCAAACCGTTGTTGGTCTTACTTACGTAAGTTTCAAAACTGTCTGCTACACACTTGGTTCATGGGAAAATAATGATCAATCGAAAACAGTGCTGGATGCTGCATTGTCTGAAAATCCATCTAAATTACGAGACTTATCTAAAATTATTTTAGTTTTTTGTTAGCTATCGCAACCTCAAATTTTGTAAAATACCTTTAAACAATAATTATGCGAAGACGTTCTTCACTCTTGATGAATTCAACTTAACGATTTTGAACTACAATTCTCTGAAACAACATTAAACATAAGTTCAATTGAAATTAAAGAGAAGGTCATCTCTCTTTCAGAAAAAAATTTGGCTGAATTTGGACTAAATTCACCCGTTCAAGGTGAACATAGAGTTTATAATCCTTTTGAGTATTTAATCAGACGTGGTTACGATTATAACTATTTAAATAATTTCGTTGAAAAATTTCTCCGAAGTTGGTTCCAGACCGGCGATCAGATTTTCATTGTATAGTAAAAAGTTTTCTGCATAATAAAGAAAAAATCTTTTTCCTAGTTTTTCCTCGAGACACTGAAATTATATTTTTAATAAATCTAATATTGGCCAAAGCAAGATCTGCTGAAAAACTTTTCCTTACTGTTGCATCTTTTGGTATTGCTGCCACTCTCTTGAGTGGAGGTAAAACAGCTCACTTCACTTTTAAACTCCCATTGTGTGTTTTTTATGGAGAAGATTACACGTGCTGGATACGCAAAAATGGACCCCTTGGAAAAATTCTTCAAGATACAATATTCATCGTATGGGATGAGTGCTCAATTAGTGAAAGAGTTCATATTAAAGCAAATAATAGGAAATTATAAGATATATGATCAAACTAGAAATTAATGAGTGGCATCACATTCGTTTTTGCTGGTGATTTTAGTCAGACATTACCAGTTATTAAAAAAAAAAAACTAGAGCTGATATCATCCATGCCTGTTAAAAATCATCAGGTCTCGAGCATTATGTGTAGTCTCTTTATTTGCTTACTAATTTAAGAGCACATCTCTGCGAAGGAAAAATACAATTTCCAACACAGATGTTAAAAAATGGCTATGGCAAACGATGGAAAACGAAAATCATTTAGTCACTATAGATCAATTAATTAGAAAAGTGGTTAGATCTGTCAATGATTCAATTTCTGAGATTCACCCGGATATGAAGAATTAATCTAATAAATCGTACTTATGGTAATGTAAGAGAGCGATAATTTCACCGAGAAATCCTACAGCAGAGGAAATTTACAACAATATTTTTCAAAAACTTGCGGTTAATTCTCAAGAGTGCCTCTCTATTGATTCAGTCATCGCAACTGAAGATGTTAATTATCCTCAGATATTATTAAACTCCCTAACTCAATCAGAATTCTCACCCTATAAACCAAGTTTGAAACTTGGATATCCAATTATGCCTCTACTAATAATATCATAGAAACTACTATTTCATTAGGTCCAGCATTAAGAGACATAGCTTTTATCTCTAAAATTAAGATAATACCCTTTAATTTAACCCTTTACCCTTTTAAGTTCAAGCGTTGACAGTTTCCGATCAAAGCTTCTTGTGCCATGATAATTCACAAATCACAAGGACTGACTTACAATTTTGTAGTTGTAGATTTAAGATCTTACTAATTTTCACATGGACAGTTGTATGTCGGGCTTCCAAAAACTGGTGATCCACATCATAAAATTGTTTTAATTCCTTCCATGAATAAAACTAAAAATATTTTATATACTTAAGTGTTGTAATTGAAATAATAAATTAGAATTATATTTTTTATCAGACTTAAATGTCAACAGATTCCACGAATATTCTTTTCATACATTATTATGTGAGAAAGTGTTAATCAACGGCCCTTTCTAGGGCCAACAACGACTTTATGACGTAAGGAATTCACGATACTTTTTAGCTTCATTATATTTTTTTCGTTTTTCTACAGCTTATGATTCAAACAAAACTGCATGGATTTGAAAAAAAATTTTTCCTTATTCAAATTTTTTTATTTCAAAAAATGTCAAGACTAGATGAAAAATTTTTAATTAAAAACAATTAACATGACGTGTCAACACACTACGGAGTTTCATTTAGGGAGTCGCGGATGAAGCCTAAAGGTAGTCTTAAATAAATATAATGATAAATAGACTTTAATAAAAACAACATTTTTATTTCCAATGTCTCGCAGGATTTAGCTATATACTATTTAGTGAATTTATGTTATGTACTTATTCAAATACCCCGTACTTACATTTTCATTTCCACCAGGGGTACCATTTACGACCTCCCTTTCTTTTAGTATAATTCCGAGTAGTTGGAAGTGGTTAAAAGACGTCTGAAAAATTGTCTGTGCAAGAAAAACTCTAAGATTAAGAACCAATGTTAGTGATTATGTGTTAGAGGGTGGATTTGTTGCCCAGTGTAAAAAAACAAAATTGCTCGGGTAGCCAAGACTATAAAGAAAAGCATTTGAAAGTAGCTCTTTCATAAATTTTAATTAAGTGTTGAGCAATCTTTACATCTCTGCAATATATACAGCAATTATTTTTGAATATTGCCTTACTGATTCTTTCTTTGATAATTCTTTTTTATTCTTAGTTAATTAATTCATATTTATTTGGAAAAAAATGAAATTTGTATTCGTTAAAATTAACTTTTATTTTATAAAACTTCGTTTTTTATCTACTTGTAAGCTAAGGAACAGATGAAACATTATCTAGCTTCTTGCGCGTAATTAACAGTGCACATAATATGTTAAGTGCTAACTCTTCAAATTGAAACTTGTCAAATTTAATATGTTTTTATGAATTTTTTTTAAGAAATAAAGAGATATTAATAGGAAGAAAAAGCGTATGTTGTTAATTTCTAGCTGATAGAGAATGCCCTTTTCCAATGTAGGTGTAGTATCACTGTAAGGGAAAGAGATCGTGTGACGTACATGCAAGAGTAAGAGGAGATTAAGGAGAGGGCTTGGGCTGCAGGATGGGTGGCTACGTTTTTTCGTAACGCATCTCCCCTCACGTAATTGTTAGTGGCCCAACATAAGAAGTTTTACTTCAAATAGTTGGCTTGTAAGTCACCGATCTTCGATTGCCAAACGGCACGTTTTATAATAAAATAGTACTAAAAAGTAGCTAAATTGTTGATCACCAATGCTTGCTTGCTAAATAGCACTTTTTATTTATAAGTATTATTAGAAAGCAGTTGGGTTGTGCAGTACAGTCAAGAAAAGCTCAGAATCAAGTAAGTAAGGAATCAGCTAAGTGTAAGTGACCAAGAGTGACTACGGCATAATAAAGTTAAAAAAGAATTGTCAATTGATATTTTTGTTGTTGACGTATCATTTCAGAGGAATAACCTTAGTAGTCCACACCTACTGGTATGCTACTGTTTGGTAAGAATAGTTTTTACTTAAAGAAAAAATTTTTAGTACTCTACGCAAATAATTACACAGTAGACAGGTGCCATTGAATGGTTATGTAAGTCGATTGGATTTCAGTGATGGGCTCTCCACGTTTTTGTTTTACCAACGTTGACATATAGTTTACAGAAGGAGTGCTTGTGGCACTACAAAATGACACGATTTAATACCGATTTCGCAGTTATATGAAAAGTCTAAGCTAGACTATATTAAATCAAGCAAGACAGTAAGACAAGTTACATTGGCCTTTTACATGTATGCATATTTTCTTCCCATCGAATTTTTACTGCCCAGGCTCGATTCATACATATACTTGCTAGAATGATACTTCAATATGTCGTCATCGAAAGATGTGTACTGGATGGCGAGAATGCATTAGTAAAAAACGATTGACAGTCTGATCGATATTCGTGAGCCGTGGAACATTCACAGTCGTGACTATGGGCAGCGATAAAACGTTAATTTTTAACAAGGTCGAGAAGTAGACCCCCATTGTTCTTATACTTAAATGAGAAAAGTGGGGGCCTCCTTTTTTTCGAAGCTAAACTTTGAGTCGGTATATAATTCTTGCTACAAACAGTGCCGTCGTACCTTCTGCTCCGTGAAAGGTTCTTATGCAAGTTTTTCGTTCATATGTTGTTTCGTGCAGTCTCAGATACTCAGCACCTCTGGCATTACATGTATATCAATGTATATCAGTAGATAATTGCTATTGGTTCTCTGTGTTAGTGCTGATAATTCAGAAGCTGAGAGTCAAGCAAAGATTAACTCTTGTAGGTATTAGATAAATAAAATTTATTACCAAAATCTTCGTTTACAGCAGATCTAACTAAAAAACTGCAAGTATCGGTTATGTGCTAAGGAATATTTTGAAAGGTGTTGTATTTTTATTTTCTTTATAGTTTCATTTTATTTTATAATTGGTTTTCAAAAGGCTCTTATAGAAAATTTCTGAAAAATAAGAATTTTCTAGAAGTTTTTAATCATAAAGTTGTGATTACTTTTAATACATAAGCAACTCTATTAAACCAACCAAAACAAAAAAACTGATCGAAAACCAAAAGACTATGATTCATAGTATTGTTTAAGTGCTAATGAAAGTACTAACATGAGTTAAAACTTCGATTCTTTTAACCTGTATTAACCCTTCTATCATATGAAACTTAAGACCAGTATGATAAGTGATTAAAGGTTTCTTACTTTGTTAATTCGCACACTGCTAAAATATTGACAGTGTTGGGAAATATATGTACTACAGATCCATTCGTTATTATTGTGGGTAGCAATGATTATGAAAAAAGAAAGTCTTACTCTGTTGACAAGATATTGAAGAACGATAGGAAATGTTTAATAAGCAGTTCTAATTAACACAAAGGTCCTCTGAAAGTGCTAAACTTTAATCTTCTTAAGTCTCACTTGAAATAGTAAATTAGGATTATTAATAATACAAATAGGTCTATACATCCTAGTTCCAAAAATAAACCAGATGAGAATAAACAGAATATAGCATAAAATAAACATAGTATATTTTTTAGCAGTGTTCTAAAACAAATGTTAAATTTTCAGTAAAGTATTTTGTTTTTTACAGTGCAACACATTTTTGCTTCTTCATTTTCACAGCGTTGCGTAATTTGGCCTTTTTCTGAGCATTATCAAACACAAATTTGAACAAGTTAATTTTTCATTCGAATATAACTACACAGATATGTTTTGTTCTAGTGTGAAATTAAAGATTTGTAATGTCACTTTTAAAAACCATTAAGAATCATTAAATTATTGTCCATAGCCTAGAATCCTCATTATTCTCATCTTTTTTCCAAATTGTGCAAAAGACAATAAAATATCGATAGTCCAGTACGTGGCGGTTGTTTTTTTCCAACAGCTCAATTCTTAAGTTGTATACTGCTTATACAATATCAATTATTTTATCCTAGCATGGTGACACGATTTGCAAATCGGCTCAAACATATCAGAAAAACGTTAATGTTACTTGATATACAAGGAATGAATACTGGTTTTTATGGCCTGGCAATAGTAGACTTTTTTTTACGTAAAGCTAACCATGGATCTTCTTAAATGGTAAACAAAACTCTTAATCCTTTCCCTAGCATGAACTTATTCATGCAACTTTAAGTGATAATTTAAAAAAAAGTAAATTACAAAAATGATGCTGTAAGCTAGTCAGTTCTTAGTTAAGTGGTAGGTAACTATGCAAAAAATACCAAAGTTAAAGGAATACTTATATTTTGTTAAACAATTAGAGCTGGAATAAAAAAATTTATTAGCTAAACTTAGCAACATACCAATGAGCTAAGACTGCACTGCTAAAACAATTAATTAATCTGTTTAATACAGTCTACCTTACTAAATCAAATTAATATGCTTTTAACTGGGGATCTCGTACTTAACGTAGCTTCACAAGCTTTTGCCATCAGCAACGAGTCCGGTGCTTTGAATAGGGAGCTCTGCTCTTCAACGCACTGTTGTAGTTTTAAATATCGTAATAAATTGTGAATTGATCTATATATTTGTCTACTTCTTCTTATATTATATTATTCACTTTGGATATTTCTCTGGCTACACGGGCGACGAAGAGGCTATTACAGTCTCCAAGTTTTCTTCGTACACCAGTGAATCCTCCCTTGTGCTTCTTGGGTAGAAAGCGGACCTCAAGGGCAGTACGAACCGGAGCTATCCTCTAGGTAAAGGAGTTGATGTACCTGCAAATATTCAGGGCAATACGAACTGGAGAGACCCTGGGGCATCAGCAACTCACCACACCCAACAGAAGCAAAAGAGAGTCAATAAATTCTTATTAAGTAATATCATAATACCACGGGGTGCTGTGTACCACGAGTCAGGGGTATTACGAACCTGATTACGTCCCTACACACTCCCTCTGAAGTATCTCGTAATACGAATTGGGGGCAATACAAATCCAACTTTGTACCTACGGATCCTCATTGCTTCCCTTCCCTTCTAAAGGTTATTCCATAAATACTAACATACATAAATATATGACGTCACGTGCAAGGAATGGAAAGTAATATTGATTCAATTAACATTAAAAACATCTCTATATAAATCACGACCCTTACAATTGATTGGGGGGTGTAAGAGGATAGAATACACGTGAAAGAAAGTTATGCATCCATTTATTCGTGGATCAAAGTGAGAGGAGTCTCGTGCCAGGCGTTAGGTTTAGGGGCTGATCGAAGAGAGCAGGTGGGAGAGCTGATAACGCTCGGGCCCGCCGCCGAAAGGTGTTCATCATACTCTGTATCCGCTGCTCATGCGCCGTGAGAGGTGAGTCTTGGGCGCAAGCTTATAAAGGCTCTAGATAATGTACGTCACACGTCCGATCATCGTCTGATCCTCATGCGGTCATCGTCCTCGATGGCCATACTGGCTTAAGTTAATTTGTGTATACATAATTGTTTTTGTTTGCGCTGCTCTCTTAACATTATTATTGTATAATTATATTATTTTTTATAGTTAGTGTTTATTCGATTGTTCTTTTTATTTTTAATTATTCATTTTATTACTTTTTTAAATTTTTTTTAAATTTATTTATAAGTTTATTTATTTTTATTTTTCACGGCCACTATTAAACCAAGTCAGTCATTTACTGGCAGTCATTACGAGCGGAGTTGTTTTTCGCAAAGCTGGGAATCCCGCTGTCCAACGACCCTATATTACCCTCTTGACTCTAAGTATTCAATCAGGAATCACCGATCCTCCTCAAGGTCTGCACTGGGCGAACCTAACAGCTATAAAGGGAATCAAAAATTTAAGCCAATGGGACGGTCTCCAACGGGCAAGCATCAAGAACCAATCTCTTCATCTCAGATCACCCAAAACAACTGAGTCAGCAAAAAAAAGTGCTTTAAACACCAACTTCTTTGACGTTATACCGAGAAACGTTGGGAAAGATCATTACAACTAGCTCCAAAGCTTTGGACTTTGTAATTTTCTTCATGGTCAGTCTAGGTCTTGCCAACAAATATATTAGAACTTAAAAAAGTTGACAGAAAACAGCCTTTAAGGGTCACAAAAATTTTAAGCATGCCAAAAGTCACAAGAGAGTAAATTGGAAGAAAAACTTCAAATGTATATAAAAAATACAGTTTCAGGCGTCAAGAAACCGACACAGAATATTTATTGAGATTGGAACAGGAGCATCAAAATCGACAAATAAAGAATCCATCACGTGGGAGATTAGCTTTTTATTGTACCCTGACAGTAATCTCTCAAATCTTTACAGATTTGAATTCAGATTTTTAAATAAGTAGAAAATGTATTTGTATTTTTGAGGCTTTAAGAAATGTAAAGATTAGGCTCCAAGACTTTGTTCCTCTGGTAATAAAGTTGTGAGATGAGAGAAAAAAAAGTTTTTTTAATAGATATTTTTTGGGAGTTTAAAATCTTAATAGCTTTAAAAAATAGCACTTTTCGTAAACCCTACGGAAGAAACTGCAAATCAACGGCTCTTCATGGCCAACAACCATTTTATGGCATACGAAACGCACTGTAGTTTTTAGCATAATTACATTTTTTTTAATTTTTACAGTTCATTATTTGATTGAATAAACTGTATGGATTACAAACAAATATGTATTTAATAAGAAGATTTTTGTTCTGATAAGTGTCAGGAGGAGAAGTAAATGACCCAATTACTGCGCAGGCACCAATTACTGCGTCCTTGACGGGAACTGAAAATAAGAAGAACAGACTGAAAAATTTGGGTGCTGCAATATTGTAACACGTACAAACATTAATAACGTTCAATCCCGAATCATACTTTACATCATGACATTTGTAATTGTTTAACTGAGTGACTCTAAACAAATCTAACCTACAAAACTTTGTAGTCGTGCGTAGTGACTGGTGCGCAGCAATTGGATCTAGGGCTTTAGCATGAAAACCTTATGGAAGATGCCCGCGCAGTAGTTGGGGGCGCAGCGACTGGTGCTAATTTTATAACCGTGCGCAGTATTACCAGCAAGTGATATCAGCACTAAAACAATTATTTAAAAAAAAAAAAGTTACTTAACAGAAAAATGTTAGTCGTTTCAATCGCACAAGATGCTGCAGATAAAGATTAAGTAAAAATGGTTTAATTTACGTCGAAAAACATTGAGAAATAAGAAATTTAGTACGATAAAAAATTTCAGTGAGCAGTAATTAGGTCATTTACCCCTATATGTAAAATTTTTAACTGAATACATTTAACATAACATGTCAAGACACTACGGTATTTTATTTGGTAAGTCTTGGGCGAAGCCAAAAGGGGGGCCGCTAGTTTTTTAATATCCAATTTTAACCCCGCACTGTCAAAGTGCTCTTTCACGTATGATTTCATTACTGATACTTTTCTTGCTCTTGATAGAGAGACTTCTCCAACCCTCCTATTGTCTTCATTCATGGCTGTTGGATTTATATAACCTCTCTCATGAAGAGCATCTATGGCTTCTGTATCTGGTATGTTGTCTGTTATTGTCCAGAAGGCTTAGTTGTCAATGTATCTGAATGGATGTTCGTTTATTTTCTTAAGCCTTTGGAATAATGGTATATCATTATCTTTCTTTGGCTTCCAGGGTGGTTTTTGTACTAGTAATCGTGTCCAGTAACCTCTGTACCTATCTAAACCTTATATACAAATATTGATTTTGCCATTATCCATGCTTTTGGCATTACCATCTGCCCCCATGTTCTCATTAAGTAACTCTTTTCCATTTTCATTATCGCTACTTTCTTTTGCGTGGCTTTCATTGTTTACGTCGTCATCCGATATTCTTGGTGCTTCTTGTTCCGCTATTGGGCTTGGCTTATCTGGTGATTCCAGTGGAGGTGGTTGTGGATCGTGGTTCTTTGGTATTCATTTTTTTTAAATTAAAATCTGACTCATCACTCGTCTCGGAATCTGTTTTGTTCTCTTCATTTGTTTTCTTATTAACTCTACCCTAGATTTTCTGTCTTGTATATGGGAACTTGTTTTCTTTCCTTTTCCTCAATGTTGCTCGTCGTGCCCTTTGCACTATCTTACTGTCTTAATGACTTAAATTTTTGTATAGATTATCCATCGATTTATAGCGTTTTTGTCCTTTTTCGCCTGATAGTACTCCGGCTTATACCGCATGTGCTCGTATTCATCTCCTTTTATTCCTGTGTAGTGATGGCACATTAGAGGTCTATCTCCATTTACGTAGTGCACATATGTTCTTTTTAAACTCCTAAGAAAAGACAAAAATGCGCTATCCATCCCCAAACTCGTAATACTTCCTCAAAATTTTCTTAGTGTTTTCCGGGTCAATGCAGTTTTTAATATGTTCAGAAATCAGTAAAATTTTTCTTAGCTGCTTTGTTGTCAAGTCCAGATCAAATAGTACAATAAGACTATAAAACAGGCAATGACCATCGCCTTTTACATCTACCAAATCCCACTATTTCCATGTCTCTGCACAATTTTCCTCTGATCCGCAGATTTGCTTATTAAGTGCATCGTTTGAAACCAATTGGTTCTTTTTTCTTGATTCCTCATCATTCAAATTATCGAACGCCCCAGACGTCTTGCCATGATTTAAGGATAGCTTTTCTCCCTGATTATCTGACGAAAGATTAGCTCCTTCGCTGCTGGTCTTACCTTCACTTTTCTCTTTCTCATTTTTATCTTCCGTACTTACTGCTCCCTCTTTTTTACTGTTTCAATCACCTATTTTACTTCAATCACTGCTGCTATCTTCTACCTCCCATACATTTATTCTAGCTCCTAGTTTTTTTAATGTGTGAAAATTTCTTTAACTTTACAAATACTTCACGCGAAAAGTATAATCTGTATTAAATATATAAGCTAAAAATGTTTACTTTTTTAAACTAATTAGAACAATGTTGGTGCAATGACTGTATTGATTGCTTCAAGAGACATAAAATATATTGACATGTGGGTGGCTAGATAATATAACCGTAGAACTTTGTGGAGCTGCAAAAACTATGAATTTCTTAGTAAAAAGCGTTTTAATTAAATTTCTTAAAGTAGCTCTTATTGAACAGTTTAACTATTAACTTTAGCGGTGTAGTCTAAGCAAAATGGTATACTATCTGGTTCG